>NW_020955866.1:62713-67266 GCF_003031625.1 Empidonax traillii
TGCTGACATATGAATATAATTACAGATGTGCAGTTGTACCCATATGAAAGATTATTCTACGTTTTCTACTTTAAAGGACCATTCTTGTCCATTCTCTTCCCCACTTTGCTTTAGAAAACGTCCAGCTTTTGTTAGAAGATAGAAACCATTCAGTCTCACTTTAGTCAAAATCTATGAGAGATTTATTTTCCCAGAAACCCACTTCTCTATAAAAGAGAGAAAAACAACTGCTCTCATCACTGTTTTTATGAGCTTTCTCCTTTTAGTAAGCTCTTCAAAACAAAAAAGAAAGAGTGTCCAAATTCTGTGATGATGGCAGAACTTTGAAGGTGACTTTGTTTCAGAGGCAGCTCAAGTCTGTAAGGAAAGCTCTTGCAAAATCTGAAGCAGACATTGCCAAGCTAAAGAAAAGGCCACATAAACTGGTGTTGGAATTCAATGGTTCCTGGATTCTTCTGTCCATCTCACTTGTTTCGATGAAGAATTTGACTACTGTTATTCTAGGAGAGAAATGGATTAAAACCTAACTGCATAATATAGTTACTAAAGCTGGATATGTATTTTATGGTATTGAAACCATGTGTTCATATAAGTGTTTTCACCATCACAGGCAGAGAGAACTAGGGAAAAAACTGTAGCATCTTGGAAAAAGTCTGAGTCACTTACCAAAACGACAGTTTACAGGCATTACATTTATGTATTCATCAGCAGTGCCGGATATATGTTTTAGTAGAGCAAAAGACACTATCAATATTTTATTCCATAGATTAAAAAAAAAATAAGTTACAGATCCTGAGGTTGTTAGTCTTCTAACCAATCATTAAATTTCAAGGAAACATTAAGATATGTTGTCATTAAATACAGAAAAAAATTCATTACATGTTTTGTTTTTGGTTTTTTTTTCCATCTGAACACCTTCAGGGATATATCACTGCCACAGCAAGCTGCTTTTCACTTCTGCATATGGCTGCCCATGCTGAAATGGCCCATTCCTCATAGTCAGACTGGAAAGCATGCCCTTCACTTAAAATATATTTAACGCCAGGCAACATGATTATATGGAAGTCTTGTCAAACCAACCTCATTTCATTCTGCTGATAAGATTACAAGTTAGATACATAAAAATAATGCTAGATGTGTAATAATATATTTGGAAGGGCCCCGTGGGTTAGCAGCACATAACTTTTGTATTTTTAAATTTTATTATTATACAATACCAATAAAAATGCTAAATGGATTGAGAGCTAGATTTTTTGACAACTGAAAATGCATCATTTTCATTATCTTGGTTTCTGATGGATTCCTACAGGGGTTGGTAGCAGAACTACCACTATTCAACATTTTTGTAAGTAGATGGGAAATAAATATAAAATTATAGATTATAAAAATAACCAATTACATATTTGGGGAGTAATGTTAGTGAATTTGATAAGGGACATTTTGTGGATAACTATATGGGCAGAGCAGGAGTACAGAATCACACAGAAAACTTGGTTACGCCTCTGAGAAGTATTTTAGTGCCTGATTAGATATAGAACAAATGGAAGCAGGGCATGCACAGCACAGGGCAACTGCACCCCTGGACATGACAGGGATCGTGACAGATGACTGGCCATGTAGTGTGGTGCTGGAAAGCATGGATGCTGCAATTTCTTAGTTTATAAAAAGGTGAACAATGCACATGTATTACAAATTAGTTGGCAGCTTTGTGTACAACACAGAAATGCAGCTGCTGGTTCCAGAGTGTACCACTTGAAACAGATGAAGAAAAATATGAGAGAATGCAGCAAAGAGTTCCAAAAATTATTTGAGGGATGTAGGAAATGTTTTCTAACAGAGGGCTCCATCTGTTTAGCCCACCTGAAAGAAGAGTGACACAATTACAGTCTACAGGTAATTCTGTTGGGAGAGAAGATCCAACATTTAAAGGTTCTCAGGGAAAGCTATAACAAGTGGTGATGCCTCAAACTTGAGGCCAGAGAAACTGAAAATGGGGAATTAGAAACAATGTTTTCAAAATGTGATTAATGGTGGAAATAACAATATGACTGAGTATCATCAAGACTGGATACCTTTCTGGGAAACACGGTTTAGCCAAACCTACTTGCTCATTCCAGTACAAGGGTAGTAAACATGGTATTAAAAAACATGTCTGATGGCTCAATTGTTCCATTTTGAGCTTATCAATCTATGAAACTCCAACCTTAGTAAGGCTTAGAGAGCTCACCTATGAAAAATGTTTGGGCTGTGGCTGCTTTTAGCTCTTTGTGTTCAGATTTTTCAGAAGAGTGGAGTTGCCTTTGGGTAATAGATAGGCTTTCTTCCCTGACAAGCTGTCAACTTACTTTCAGAAGACCCACTGGATCTGCCGTCTTTCTGGCAGCAGTTTTTGTTGTTGTTTTTGTTTTCCTTTGGTTTCTGACATCAGCTTCTGGTTCTTTCTTTTCTTCCTAATTTCTTTCTCACCACTGTGATGATGGTGTTTACCAACAGCAAAGTCCATCCTACAACCCTTGGCTGCATAAAAGGGTTTAATCTGATCTGGGTGGCATTTGATGTGGTACAGATTCCAATATGTAGCCATACTGTCTGTCTGTCCCTAGAAACCATGTATAAAAAACATGTGAAAAAGTTGTGCCCATATCTCCCCTCTTTCCTTGTTTATACGTTGTTTCAAAAACAACATTCACATGCAGAACAAAGGCTGGTTGCAGAAGGCAGGTTACAGCAGTGTGAGGAAATTAGAAGCAACTGCCTTCTTGTTTATTTGCAACTGAATGAGCTGTACATGTGTATGTTGTTTTGAGACTTCTCTAACTAGCAATGGTATCAATACAGCATTCTATTCCTACTCATCCTACCCTTCCCTTGTGCTCCCTCTTCCCACAACCCCGATTTTATTTTGGGTTTAGGTCTGACTAGGGTCCTCTCATGAGCTATTAGGACAATTCAGGTTTGTTTGCCAACATTTCGTTACCTTCAGTACCAAGCCGTGTGCAGCTGGGTCTCTCCTCATTCAGTGCAGCTGAGCATGACAGCTGAGGACTGGTCATCAGGGTTTAAAAGGAAATCTAAAAAGGTGCGTATAGAAACTGGGGGGAATGCAACCTAGCTCTGAAGATTTTATAATTGTATGTTGTAGAAAAAAATGCTGTTGGAAGTAGTACAGAGGAACATACAAGACAAGAACTTCCAAGACACAAGTAGTCCGTGCAATGAAAGCTAAAAACATGGAGAAGATGCTCCCAGATGGAAGAAAAAGAGCAGAGAGTAAAATGCCTAACCAGGGAAGCTGGAGAACCTCCTAAAACATACTATCTTCAACAAAGAGGGGTCACGTAAAAAAAACCAGCAGGTAAACTCTTATCAAGAATTGAAATATAGAAGTATAAGCATTACTGGAGAGAGGTCTCAACATTTAACACTGCCTGACCACATATCTCAGAGTATCCCTTCAAGTGTCTGCACTTCAGAGCCTCACTGTAGCCATGTGAGTGCTATGGATGAATGTCTTGCTGCAGGAACTTCGGCACTCCGCTGGGCCCTGCCTGCTGGGGGCTTTAGGGTCATGGTCCACTTGTTGGCGGCATCTTGTGTTTCTGATACTTCTCAGGGCCTTCCTGAGCCCAGTTCAGTACCTTTGCTCTAGAAAGTACGGTCTATTCTCCATATGTTACAGGTAAACTGCCAAAGAATTTGTGTAACATGCTGGTGCAGAGAGAGTGGGTGTATGATGTCAGATGGAGCATGCTGGCAACTCGGGGGGGATTGGGGGTGTGGCAGCTAGAGCAGGAACTGGCTGGGTTTGGTGACTCTGGAGGATCTGCATGTCTCCCAGCTGTGTGCCCCAGGCCTCTGCCATAACCACCACTCTTGCCACCAGACTAAACAAGGAGCTTTGGAGCCTCACCTGGGCTCTGCCTCTGTGCTGTGGTCATGTTCCCGGGTCTGCAGCGCCCGTCATTTTCCTGGCTCTCCCTGTGACATTTTCCAGGCTTTGGCACTAGTGTTGCAGAGCTGACAAACCCCTGTCCTTCTGCTTTATCTATTCTGCACTGGACATAAACCCTCTGCCCTTACCTCCGTGCCACATTGTTTCAGTTACATTACAACACTGTTCCCCAAATTCTGGACTGTGTCGGGAAGGGAACTGCTTCAATCCAGTCTGGCCAGAAAAATGGTATTAGCTTTCACAAAACTGATGCCATTGTACTGAACTGATGTACTGAGTTTAAATCCTTTATTCCATTGCAAATCATTGTTGTAGTCTAACTGGAATCAGATCCACTCTTAAAGGATATAAAAGGAGCTGTGGAGCTTTAACTACTTCAATTTTAGAACTGATTTGGCCAAGTAAATACAATCTCTGTTTAGCACAGCTAGTGGAGTGGGCCCTTTGCTGTGAAATGTGCAGTGCTTCTTTTGTAGTACAGCCTGCAGAAAAAACATACTGTTTAGAAACCACTTGATTAGACCTTAAATAGATTAATCCATCTACTGACAACTTTGCTGCCTCTTACCCTTGCTTTCTTGGTCTATAGAAAAAAGAGGTT
>NW_020955866.1:67735-70000 GCF_003031625.1 Empidonax traillii
TTTCTTGGTCTATAGAAAAAAGAGGTTTGTAAATGTAACTGAATGCCTCTCCTCTAAACCAAGCAAAGTATACTCTGTCTTCAATCTTCTCAAGCATCAAGGTGAAAAAGCATGAGCTGTTTGTTTTGCCCGAGCCAGGATGACAAATGCCATTCTGCTGGGAATAATTTCTCAGGCTGTTGGCAGGTTTTCTAAACAAATTCATATGAGAGACTTTTACACAGCCATAGCAGTTGGTGCAGACACGAGGCCACTGATTTCACTGGTGGTTCTGAACTGTTTCGCTGTGTTTAGAAAATAACCCTTCAAGAGATCAGAGGTGTCAACACCTGTATCAGCCTTTCAGGAGAGCAGAAAGGAAAATAGTTACTACTACACAAAAGCCCCAGCTGCAGCTAGCACCTACATGGTCATTAACACTAACAAACTTTAAATATAAATTCAGTTAGCAAATTACGGAGTCTGTGTGTGAGAGGTGAAGGAAGAGCTGCTGTTTTTTTTCACATAAATCTGCCCTGAAAATGGATGCAGGACCTTGTATAATTAGGGCTACACACAGAGAAGGTTCAGAAAAGGCCTCTGTATTATCTTCCTCCAGCAATGCCTGAAATGCAGATTCCTATTAAACAATAATGAGAATGTCAATTGGCACTATTCATGTTGTATTTTGCATTCAGAGGGATTATGGGTATAGATCATCCTAGATGCAATCACACAGCACCTACAGGATGGACAAGGGATAAGACCCAGCCAGCACGGGTTTAGGAAGGGCAGGTCCTGTCTGACCAACCTGATCTCCTTTTATGATCAGGTGACCTGCCTGGAGGATGAGGGAAAGGCTGTGTATGTGTCTATCTGGGCATCAGCAAAGCCTTTGACACCGTCTCCCATAATATACTCCCGGAAAAGCTGGCAGCCCAGGGCTTGGACAGGGGCACTCTGTGCTGGGTCAGGAACTGGCTCGAGGGCCGGACCCAGAGAGTGCTGGTGAACGGGGCTGCATCCAGCTGGCTGCCGGTCACCAGTGGTGTTCCCCAGGGATCAGTGCTGGGACCAGTCCTGTTTAACATCTTTATCGATGATTTAGATGAGGGGATTGAGTCCACCATTAGAAAATTTGCAGATGACACTAAGGTGGGGGAAGTGTTGATCTGTTGGAAGGCAGGAGGGCTCTGCAGAGGGACCTGGACAGACTGGAGAGTTGGGCTGATTCCAACAGGACGAGGTTCAACAAGGCCAAGTGCCGGGTCCTGCACTTTGGCCACAACAACCCCCTGCAGCGCTACAAGCTGGGCACAGAGTGGCTGGAGAGCAGCCAGGCAGAAAGGGACCTGGGAGTTTGGATTGACAGGAAGCTGAACATGAGCCAGCAGTGTGCCCAGGCAGCCTAGAAGGCCAATGGCATCCTGGCCTGGATCAGGAACAGTGTGGCCAGCAGGAGCAGGGAAGGGATTCTTTTCCTGTACTCAGCACTGGTGAGGCCACACCTGGAGTGCTGTGTCCAGCTCTGGGCCCCTCAGTTCAGGAAGGACATTGAGGTGCTGGAGCAGGTCCAGAGAAGAGCAACGAGGCTGGTGAAGGGACTCAAGCACAAATCCTGTGAGGAGAGGCTGAGGGAGCTGGGGTTGTTTAGTCTGGAGAAGAGGAGGCTCAGGGGAGACCTCATCACTCTCTACAACTCCCTGAAAGGAGGTTGTAGCCAGGTGGGGGTTGGTCTCTTTTCCCAGGCAGCTATCAGTAAGACAAGAGGGCATGGTCTCAGCTCTGCCAGGGGAGGTTTAGGTTAAATGTTAGGAAGAAATTCTTTACAGAGAGGGTTGCCCAGGGAGGTGGTGGATTCTCTGTCCCTGGAGGTATTTAAGAAGAGACTGGATATGGCACTTAGTTCCATGGTCTAGTAACTGTGGTGGTAGTGGATCAAGGGTTGGATTTGATGATCTCAGAGGTCCTTCCCAACCCTACTGATTCTATATTTAGCAAAGCTGTAATTATGGATGATTTCAACCAGAAAGAACTAATGGCCTCTCATTCACATGAGTGCACAGGACAACAGTATCTTTTCCTTTAAATCTAGGCCCCTGCCTTGAGGCAGAGCTGTTGGAAGATGAATTTTTGTTCCTGCCATTAATCCTTTTACCATTTTTCAGATAGGAAGCCGGTTAACCCAAGAGTGCAGTTTAAAATGGGAGGCAGGTTGATGAACTGCAATGTCAAGTTTATGAACTGGAAGCTGCAGTTACCCAGAGGAATGTGACTGCAGGTAAA
>NW_020955866.1:70419-121086 GCF_003031625.1 Empidonax traillii
AGGCAGAGCTGTTGGAAGATGAATTTTTGTTCCTGCCATTAATCCTTTTACCATTTTTCAGATAGGAAGCCGGTTAACCCAAGAGTGCAGTTTAAAATGGGAGGCAGGTTGATGAACTGCAATGTCAAGTTTATGAACTGGAAGCTGCAGTTACCCAGAGGAATGTGACTGCAGGTAAAGACAGGTTGTGAGCTATGTGTCTGTCTCTGAATCCCTCCTTAAGCTCTGAAGCAATAAGCAACTTAAGCCAAATATAAAAGAGAAGACCTCATCTGTAATGGAAGCATTTAGGTAGAAGAGAAGGACCTAAAACAACCTTCAGGAAAAGTCAGAAAACTCAAAAGCCATATATATGCCTTCTTACACCACAGCTGCTGAAGCAGCACAACACAGTGACTCTCCAGTTAACAACTATAAACTGTAACTTGTGCTGTCTTTTGCTTTGTAGGGATACCATGAAAAATAACAGGCAAGCTGCATTTAGGTGAAGAGGCAATTGGGAAACAAAGGATCCCAAGTAGTAGGAAAACAGGCTTCAGGAGTGGTTCTGTCCTTGGAATAGCTAAATGGGAAATCATGTGGGGCTGTCAAACAAGACTTTACCCTTTTAACTCAATTAGATATATGCCTATGATTGCAGGTGCTTTTAGAGGCTATCAAGACAGCAGTGAGAGCTTTCTAGTCCTTAACTGAATTAACCTGGAACTTAAACCTTTAACAAAAATCTTTCTTCTCAGCTGATTGTTAGGTAACTTTTAAATGTAATGCTTATGTAATTCATGTAGTTTTAAAAGCTTGATTAGGGATTTCTACTCCTGTCTGAAGTTGCTCCTTTTCTCTTTGTTATTAAAATCCTACTTTCAGTCTGACCAACACATGCAGCAAAATTAATGGGCAATACCTAAATTCCTAGTAACTTAACAGGAAAAAACCCCAATGATCTTTCAAGCTTTATTTCCATTCCATGAAGAATATGAAGTACTGCAAATTTAATTCTAGGTTCCTTCTGCAGGAAAATTTTAGTTGCTCCTGCCACAGGAAACAGAGAAATGCTCATTAGCACGCTGCTGAAGACAAGACACAAAGCCAATGTGGAAAAATAAAGAAGTGGGAGAAATCTTTAATTAATCCATGAATATACTTGGTTTCTCTTTCTTTAAGCCAATCAAGTTCAAGGGAAAACCTGGTGCAAAACTTGTAAGTCACATTGATGCTACTGAGCACAAGGAGAGCAGCTGTGACAGAAAGGAGATGATTTTTTTTTTCCCCAGCAGTGAGTTACTTGTGTTAAAGATGATGTAGATCTGGAAAATTTGGTTGAGGAGCTTGGATTTCTCTATGCTCAACATAGGAGCTCCAAACTATAGACACTTAGCCTGAAACGTGTTAAAACTCTGCAATGTATTGTAGCTACCTTTCACTTGTGTTATTTTAATTCCTATGTCTGTACTATTTAACGGATGTTGTGAACTTTGCTTCTGTTTTTCCTTTCAAAAAGGCAGAAGACTGCAGAGCTGTTGTAGTACAAGTAGTATAAAAAGTTGTTTTCTAGATAACAAGTCAACATTAAATAGGTAAATTATTTTTTTAAAAGCATTAATACTAGTACTTCTGATAAGGCAATCCAGACTTGCATCATGTAAAGAATTGCCTTTTCTGTTAAACTGAGTTGCACTATGCCACTGGCCTGACTTCAGGCCTATAGCATTTTGTCAGACCTATCAGTATAGGGATAGCAACTCTTGCTTGCAGGAGCTGCGTTTTGACTGTATAAGGGGAAGGTGTTTTTGAAACAGGTTGTGTGAACTTCAGGAATTACCCAGGTAGACCAAACTTTCAGCCAGTTTGTAAGAATAATCTGTAGATCAGCAGCCTGAGCCTCTAGGTGCTTTCTCCACTCCTTCTCCTTTTTCACGTTTTCTTCCCTCTCCAATGCACTCGGTCATGGCCTGTCTCAGTAATGTAAAACTGTTTCTACACTTCTTTCTGGGGTCATGTGGTGTTTGTTCAGGCAGTCCTCTCAAGCCCCTGCATCAGGACACATCTGATGCATCTGCCCAAACAGGGTAGTTGCACACTCTGGGCAGCTGCCAGCTGCTCTCCTGCTGCTTCAGCAGAAAGCCTGAGTCCCTTGGAGATGCACCCTGAAATAATGCCAGAAACAGCTAACCACAGCTAACATCTTGGATTATATCTGTCTCAATTAACAAATCAGGTGCAGGGTTACAGCTACACAACAAAAATACCATCACCTTTTTAGCTAAAGTTAGTGAGAAAGATTAGCATAGGGTTAAGAAGTGGTACAGTCACACCACACTGTACAGATACTAATCAGGGCTAAATCACATCAAGGCTGACGGCAAGCCAATCCTTTGAGTCAGTGGGGATTTTTTTTTAGGTGTTGAAGGGTTGGCATTAAGTGGCTGCAACTCTGCTTTTTAGAAACCTATGAAATTGAAGACTGGAACTCACCAGGGAATTCAGGGAACAGATCATTAACACCCATCCACACCTTTTAATCTTGGCTTTCAACAGGACCAGAAAATACACAGCTGTGGGGCAGACAGTCACATATCATAAAGTAGACTTTATAAAGCAGGAATCTTCTGCTTCACTGAGACACCTCCTGCTGCAGGAATGAATGCCAATGCACTCATTACTATGAATTGAAAAGGCATGGAGTGAGCTGCAAAAATTGGAGAGAATGGCAATTTTTGTGAGTAGTTGCAACTATCTGCAAATAGTTTTGTTCTGCTTTCTGTCAAGATCATCCATTAACTGCTTTTTGCAGACTAAACAAAGTACTATTCAACTACTACTATGCTGAGTCTTCACAACTGAAGGTTCATTTTTTTTTTTTTTTCCTTTCACCCTGAAGCTGTGCAGCTCAGGACTTTCAACAAGCTTTAGGCATTACCAGGAAACATCCTTTCAATTCTGACACAAGAAGCAGACGTCACAGGAGGAAACACTCTAAGACCAAACACAGTAAGTAATGATGGCATTGGTAATCGCTTGATATGGTTGGAGAATGAGCAAATTTTTTGCTAGTTTGCAAGCTGTGATCGAGACCTGCCCAGGCAGGTCTCATGCGGACATTAAGTCAAACCCTTTGAAGACTGATCTTTCAGAGTAAGGTGACAGCATTGCTAGTTAACAGGGTGAAAAATAGTTCTAAAAATTGACTAAGACAAGGGAGCAAGAGGGAGGTATTTAGTTAACAGTGGTCTAGTAAGTAATTTTTTTGGAGTACCATGCCTTGGTTGCTGCCACTTTTTATGCATTACTTATGCTTTCAGGTGCCTAGCAGATGAAAGGAGAGAATGCTATTACTACACCTAAATGAAAAGACTCTTCCTACTGTCTTCGCACAGCTACAGCAACAAAGGCTGATCCAGAAGTAAATCCAAATGTATTTTTAACCTGTCCAAGTCACTTTAGAAAATGTCACTGAACAGGCAACCTGTGATTGAAGTAAGAGAAGAATAATGTATATGCAAATTAAAGACAGGCAGAAATACTCGGTGTCCTGCATATATACTTCAATGTAATTTAATCTGCTAATCCATTTTTGGTACTGGGTGATTCAGATCCTCCTCCTCCTGAGCAAGAGCAGCACTGCTTGTCCTCCTTTCACAGACAGTGCAGCACAGGAGAGAAAGGCAAGGACATCGGTCAAAACTAAAAAGCTTCCTTTGATTGTGGTCACCCTGGAACATGATGGTGCAAAACACAGCTAAGTGCTTAGAGCAAAAACACTTGTGTCTGGTATTTTATTTGGTTTTGTTTTAAACTGCTTTCATGTTGGAACCCTTGCCCACCACATCCTGCCCAATGCAGTGTTCTCGCCCCCCGAGGCTGCAGCCTGTACATTACACCTTTTCTGACTGTTCAAAGATGACTCATCAAAAGCATTGTCTTGACCTTCCCCAGCACCCCGTCTGCCCTCACCCTAGAATGGGGAAGAAATGCAACTCCTTCCCAAATGGTACATTATCTAGAAGAAAATAAAAAAAATGCATAAGTTTATCTGCATTTATCTTGCATGGCAAAAAAAGCTTGCTTCTATAGCCTAGGCAATAAAGGACTCAAAAGTGTCTTTCAGGGCTGTGTCAAATTGTATTGCAGCTATGGATCAGTTAGAATACACTTATGGCATCATCCATGTCCCTGGATGCTTGTCAACATGAACAATCAAACACTTCAGCACTACTTCTATTTCTATAACTAACTAAGACTTAGAATTAAATTCAGGCAAACCTTAACAGCATTGCATTGATTAAACACTAATTACGTAGAGATGGAGGATTCCTAGCACAAGGCTGACATCCTTCGCCATTACTGAAATAAGCTTTATTTCATTCCAGCTTGCTGCTATATCCAGACAAGTCACAGTACACATAGAATGCTGTTATCTGGCTATTGAATAACATGGTATGCCATAAATGAAGGACAAAGTGAGTGATAACGATCAAAGGACAGTTGTCACTAGGGAAGCCATCAAATGTGATTTTAGCACATTCCAGGAACCAGATGACAATTTGGAAGTAGAGTGATAGCATCAGTATGAAGCACTCATGCCATTGTAGTAGCAAAAAGGAAATGGCTGTCTCCATCTAATTACAGCCTTTTGTTAAAATACTTCAAGTATTACTCAATAAAACAAAATTCAAAGACTATTTTTGAACAAATGTTATATCTACAGATCAACTTCAAAGAAAAATAGTAACACGAAACTAGTACTGCAGGGATAAACAATGGTGCAGAGACTTTCAGTGCTACATTGTAACAAAAACTTAATTCAGTCCTTAACTGTGCGCAGTAGCTGGATGATTTTCTGGAAGGCACAGCAATTTTAAGCACATCAGAAAGCTCTTCACTTCCACACAGCCCTTCCAGAAATGGGACTAAATTTTTGCAATTTCTCATCATATGAGACGTAGTTATGTCAATACACATTCACACCTCATTCACTACCCACATAAGCATTGAGGTCGTGATGTGAAACTGAGGTTCCATCCCTCAGAGCTGGTAATCATTTTAGTCAGTCAGCAACCACAGAACTGCACGCTCTCTGTTCTCCTGTTCAAGCATACTGACAGTTATTCCCTAGCAATTTCCCTATCCACGTGGGTACTGAGAGAACTGGCAGATGAAGCTGCTAAGCCACTGTCCATCACATTTGAAAAGTCATGGCAGTCTGGTTTAGTTGCCAAGTTGCGACTGACTGGAAAAAGGAAAATGTAAACCCACCTTTAAAACAAAACGAAACAAAACAAAAAGACCCAAGGAACTATAGGCTGCTCAGTCCCACCTTGGTGGCTGCTAAGGAGACAAAGCAGATCCTCTGGGAATTTATGCTAATGCACATGGAAAATGAGGAGGCAACTTGTGACAGCAAACACAGCTTCACTAAGGGCAAATCATGCCTGACCAATTTGGTGGCTTTCCATAGTGGGGTTACAGCACTGGTGGATGAGGGAAGAGTGACAGACATGACCTACCTGCACCTGTGCAAAGCATTTGACACTGTCCTGCATGACATCCTTGTCTCTAAACTGGAGAGACCCAGATTTGCCACACTCATAGTCGTGGTCAATGGCTCAATGTCCAAGTGGAGACCAGTGATGACTTATATTCCTCAGGGGTCAGTACTGGGACCAGTGCTGTTTAACATCTTTGTCGGTGACCTGGACAGTGGGGTCGAGTGCACTCTCAGCAAGTCTGTTGACAACACCAAGCTGTGTGGTGCAGTCAGTACACTGGGGGAAGATGAATTCCAGAGGGACCTTGACAGGCTTGAGGGGTGGGACTGTGTGAACATCACAAAGTTCAACAAGGCCAAGTGCCAGGTCCTACGCATAGGTGAAGGCAATCCCAAGCAAAAACAGAGGTTGTATAGAGAATGGACTGAGAACAGCCCTGAGAAAGACCTGTGGGGTTTGGTGAATAAGCTCAACATGAGCTGGTAATGTGTGCTCACAGCTCAAAAAGCCAACCGTGTCCTGGGCTGCATCAAGAGATGATCATCAAGTCAAGGAAGCTGATTCTCGCTCTCCACCCTGCTCTTGCGAAACCCCACCTGGAATACTGCATCCATCTCTGGGTTTCCCAACATAAGGATTTGGACCTGCAGAAGTAAGTCAGAGGGTTACAAGGCTGGTTACAAGGGCTGGAGCACCTCTCTCATGAAGACAGGCTGAGAGAGATGGCACTGTTCAGCCTGAAGAGATGGTCCTGGAAAGACCTTAAGCACTTTCCAGTACGTAAAGGGGGATGCAAGAGAGCTGAGAGACTTTTTACATGGGAGCACTGTGATAGGACAAAGGGGAATGGCTTTAAACTGAAATAGCGTGGACTTAGATTAGATATTAGGAAGAAATTCTTTACTGTGAGGCACTGGCACAGGTTGCCCAGAACAGCTATGGACACCCCAACTCTGGAAGTGTTGAAACACCCAACCTGGCCTTGGAGCAACCTGGTCTAGCAGAAGGTGTCCCTGCCCAGGGCAGCAGATCTGGAACTAGAAGATCTTTAAAGTCCCTTCCAACCACAACCATTCTATGATTCTATGCAACCAGAAAAGAAATAAGGTTCAGAGCAATACCTTTTTCATGAAAGTTTTAAAAGCCACTGTGGAACCGCAGACAGCAACCCCTCTTCAGCCTGACATCCAGTATTATAAACTTTACAGTGGAAAGGAGGAGCATTAAGCCTTACAGGCTATGGCAAGTGGAACTTAAACACCTTGCTGTTCTCTGGCTTTTAGTGAAGAACAGAGTTAAGCTAACATGGAAACACATGACCTAAACGAAAATTCTTTGGAGATGATTCTAAATCTGAATCAGTATTGTTGTACAGACCGTATGCAAAGTTAATACTGTATTTAGGAGAGCTAACAAATCTTAAATCCTTTTTGCCCTATGGTATTTCTGAATTCCTATGGAAAACGGCTTTTATTTCCACATAGTCAGCAAGCAGACAGTACCCTCTGGGATTGCCCACGTTAAAGAAAGTTTACAGGTAAAATTCCATTCAACAGATTTTATTTATCAATTATCAATTTGGTTTCGTGATTACAACTGCTTGAGTTTTCTTCCACTGAAGATAAAATAAAAACTTTTACAGCAACACTTGCAGAGAACATTCATAAGGTAACAGCATGATATTTGCACAAGTTGGCTTCAAGAAAAAGCCAGATAACTTGAAGAGTCACTACAATTCAGTGCCTAAAACTGATTTAGGGGCAAGTACAACTACAGATCTGTGAGTTACCTTCCACTTCAAAACACAAGGCCAAGAAAAACTGCAAGTTGTTACTTCAGGTTTTTGTGCTAGTACACAGCATAGATCAGCTGATACTGCCATTTCACAAAGGAGTAATTACTTTCAACAGTGAGGCAGCCAAGCTCATGGTGAAGATGTATAACCCAGCCTCCCCTCCCCACAAACAACTAAAAGGGAAACAACAATTCCAGCCACAACTTTAAATCTGTGGAATTATACCTTGCTGGCAAGGCTAATGAGCAAGAGGTGTGTAGTGCAGGCCCTTTGGAATACGACTAAATTGATATAGCACAAACTTGAGTTTTTCAGATAGGCATCTGTACATGTCAGAGATCCTGGGTTTCTTAAAGTCTTGGAAAATAGCAATTGCTGGCACCACAAAAAATTTATTAACTAAGGCAAGGTATACTTTCTCCCCTTTTAAACAAAATTTGAGGCAAACTATTAAGCAATTTTAAGGCACTTTAAACATTATTTTTAGTTCGCTTTACGAGCACACTTTATCGGCAGTCTAAATCAGGATCAGCATAGCTCATGAATAAGCATTTCAGCAACGTTTTACGGAGCAACTTGTTTTGTGGCAGTATCTCGTGCTATGAAGTGTTCTGTAGGACTTCTCTGCAAGTTTCCCAAAAGAGAGCCCTTTGAGGCCAAAAATTATATATTAGGCATAGTTTGCTTTGCTAAGCTAAAAGCAAACTGTCATATTTTAGAAGAGTACTTCGTTCACTTTGAAGTACAGAACACAAGCTCATGCATACTGTTTGAAACAAATGGAATAAAATAGTTCTTCGACAGGGAAAGGACAGATTTAAGTGATTTCACAATAAGGCCAAGGATATACCACCTAACTCACACACATATTGTTGCTGGAAACTGGCTGCTCACTGCTGTTTTCATAAACCTGAGCTGATTGTCTTAGTTTTGTTTAGAAAATCAAAAGCTAATGAACTCAAAGATACAGTACTGGTGAGTAACCTCTGCATTTTGTAGCAATTTGAGTTTTCTACGCAGCATAACAGAAACAATGCCATTCAAACTAAAAGAACACAAGAAAGCAACACTGTACACTCTAAATTTCCAACTGAAGTGCACTTAATTCGCTTCGTATTTCAAGTTGCACTGCCATGACTTATCTGCTATCGATGCTATTTTGTTTTGGGTGCCAATTTCCAGTCAAGTCAGAGCTAATAAGACAGTACTACAAATTATCTCAAAATTGATGATATCATCAGAAGCTATGCATTATGTGCTACATACACCATTTGATTTTATCTTTATTTCCATTTTTCCTGTGGGTTTATTTTCACAGGTGCTCAAGTCAGTCTGCATTGGAGATGACGTACCTTTGATACTCAGATCACATGGCTGATCCAGCCAAGTTAAAAACTCCCAGCCATTTGGCTGAATAGATTTCCTTAACCAGTTCACTGCAGGGAGACACAAACCTGATGCCAGGAAGCAGGAAGGGAAAGAAAAAAGGTGTAGCCTGCAGTCACAGGACCACAGCAACCCAAACTAGGATCAAATCAGCAGATCCTCTGAACTGCCCTTAACTACTCCTTCAGCAAGCAGACATACAGGAGGATAAAAAAAGAAAAAAACAACACCCCTAAAATTAACTGCAATGAGTTTAAGAACCATTTGAATAATAAAAAACCTCAGGACTTCCCAAACATCAGTATTTCAAGTATGAACATGAGTTCTTGCCTTTTTATACAGGGAGTGAACTGCTTTTTATCACTAGTTTTATGGTTGGTCTTTGTAGGCCAGAACAAAAGGTAAACAAGTCAAAGCTTCTGTTTGTAGCTGAACATCACTGTACCAAGGTCCTCACTATAAAACAAGGTCAATAAGGGACAGTTATTCTAGCGAAAATTTTTTTAAACTGAAATGCTCAAGTCACATGTATTCTATTTTTCTATGTAAAGCTAGTACTTAAAAGTTTTATTTATCTTTGAGATAGGTGGGACACATTTGCAGCCTAGTGAAATTTAGTCTTTAAGGCACTAATATTTATTTTCCTATTAGAAGAATTATCCTTACATCCATACTTAACATTAATTGAAAAGGGCATAGGAATTCTGTTTGGAATGTAGTATTTTATGAAGCAACTTTTATTCTTGTGTAAAAAAAATAAAAAGGGTTATGTTATTCTATTAACACATTAGCTAATTCTACATTTTTGTCCATCTTTATAGCAACATGCTGTAAGAGCCATAAGCCAGTATAAATGGTATTTCACTCCCTGAATTTAGTAACCAATTATTCACATCTTGATAGAACTGAACGGATATTGTATCAAATGTGGATTAAATTAGCCTTCACAACAAGTCATCACGAGCATCATGAGATTGTCTACTCAACAGTGTTACCACTGAATAAGAATTTCTGAACGTTTACATTTGGCATATCAAGAAAAGTCCCACAGCAGCAGCCACTAAAGGAAAATAAAACAGCCATTAGAACCCATGCAGCATATTGCAAGTAATCCTGTTGAAGAGATTCATATCACCTCTTGCCAAGTATAATGTTGCAAAAATATTCGTTTAAAGTCGTCTTTTAGGGATTTAAAGGATATTACGAACTGCTGTCTTCCATGAGCAACAGAAAATATTTTGGTTCAGTGAACTACAGGTGTTGGGCTATAGTCCAGTATAAAGTGGCAGATCCTAAAGCGTGTGATAGTTTCGGTCTTTTGACTTGCAGAATTTGTACAGAAAGAAAATAACAGCCTGCAGACCCAGAACAAGGACAATTCCACCTATGAAACTTGCAGCATCAAATGTAGATTTGCGTGCAGCAGGTGCAGGAGTCACAGTAGCATTTGTACCTGTTAAACACCACATTAGAAATTGTAAGTGCACAATGCTCACAACAGTTTTACAGATTTTAGTGCTGGTTCCCTTGTATTAAGATTACTCAGCACATCATAGGAAAAAAAAATTAAAAGTAAAGACATATCAGCATCTGTGTAGATTAGTGATACTGAAATTCTGATTAAATACTGATAGTACAAGACTATACATATTTATAGACAAATTACTCTGGACCTCAATACTGAGCAATACCCAGCAGAACTTTACTTGTACTTCAAAAAGCCAAAGCCTTCCTCCTTTACATAGAAGTATGTTATTCAGATGTTCACATTCAAGACACATTTATGGTCTCTGCTCCTTGCTCCAATATTTTTTTTGTTTAAATTTAAAATAAATTGGATCTTACATCTACTGTATTTTACCACAAGAGTTATGCTTAAAGAAATCAGCTGAAATCACAACAAATACGAGTCTGGAAATACCAGGTATCTGCTGACAGCTAGTTTTAAGGAGCTTTACTTTGTGAAAGCTTTTCATGAAATAGCACATTTAGGACTGACATGGAAATAAAATACTTCAGCTTATTCCCATCACTGTAGCTCAATTTTCATTTAACAAACAAACAAACAAAAAAAAAGGCATCCCATTATTATGCTGCAAATGAAAACCAAAATATTACCTCCCAAGGACAGGTGAGTTAACAAGTGACTTCCAGCCACACTATTAAAATCGTCCAGCTGATTTTTTTTGACTAAAATGTTTCTGACCTTCAATATCTCACCAGCTAGCTCTGATTCTTGGGCTATTAGCTTGCTACATACATCATCTTAACAACATCAGACTTGCCATAAAGTTAAAAGTGACAATAGCAGATACAGCAATACTGCTCTGATGCTGTCAGTTGCTAAGTATTTCAAGATAACTTTTAGAGCAACTTTTAAAGCAACACTAATTTCTAAGTATTTTATGCTTTAATTACAGTAGTAGTAGCAGTTACCTGGAGTAGTGGGTGTTGTGATAGGTGAAGTAACGGGAGTTGTAGGCAGAGGAGCATGTGTAGTTGCATTGGTGACATTAGCTGTTTGAGAGAAGACAGTACGTGCATACCATAAACCTCAACGGCAAAATTTGCAAGCACTGAAGTTCTTATGCAAATGACTTTTCTTGTTTTGTTTTAACAAGGATAAGCTTTGCCCTCAAACTATCCCACACAATTTAGGTGTTCAGCTGCATGGCTCTAAGCCAAGCTTCTGCAATAAGGATTATTTTCAAATTTGCATAACATTGTTATCCAAATATTTCAAGGTTCTCCACAGATCAGACACTGTTTCTTCAGACAAAAGCACTTCTCTTTCAAGCACTAGTATAAATGCTGGTGTCTGAACAAGAACCAAGACAGCTGCTTCAAGACAACTGAGAATCTGCATCAAGGTAAAGGACCTTCGTTAAACAGCCCTTACAATCAGTTGGTTTTAATTGTACAAAAAAAGTACTTAATATAGTATCTCTAGACAGGACATACACACTCCTCCTATCCCCCAAACACTGTGAATGCCACCACTGGAATAAAACCACCCGCACGTAGCTGAACTGTCTCTTAAAAACTCTTTCGTTATCAGGCCAGAACACTGGGGCCCTGACCATCCCCCCACTCCCCTCCCAATTACTATTACTCAAAATGCATCAGTATTTCACTGCGTGCCTGGGACAAGCGCCCACATTTGTAGGTTTACTCAAAGCTAAACATCGCCCTTCTGTACATTAGGCTGTCCTGAGACTAATCAAGTACCAACTTGTTATCTCCCAGCTCACTTGATCAGCAGATGCTTTTAAAGATTAGATTCATTTTTTTAAGAACGTCACTGTTAAGATGGCAGAGAAATTTTTGAATAACAACAACAACAAAACTTCTTAAGAATTCATGGTTAATGGAAGTGACTAATTCAAACAATTACCACTGGCCCAATTTTTAACAGAGATAATGCTTCTTGCCAATACAATTAGAGTTTTTTAAAGTCCACCTCTTCCAAACCTTGGAACCATTTATGTATTCTGTACATCAGATGTTTAGTACTGAAGCTACTATACTGAACTGTGGAAGAAGCCCTTATCCTTCATTTTATTCACCAGTTCCTACTTTAATTGCCATTCTATGTTCAGTGCTACTGTATTACCTATAGTAGTATGAGCTGTGGTAGCATTGGAAGGTGCCGTGGTAACATTGGAAGGTGCCGTGGTAGCATTGGAAGGTGCCGTGGTAGCATTGGAAGGTGCCGCGGTAGGTTTGGAAGGTGCCGCGGTAGGTTTGGAAGGTGCCGCGGTAGGTTTGGAAGGTGCCGCGGTAGGTTTGGAAGGTGCCGCGGTAGGTTTGGAAGGTGCCGCGGTAGGTTTGGAAGGTGGTTCAATAGCAGGGGAAGCTAGGAAAAAAATAAGAGTTACATTAAAGAGAGTTACATTAATGTAAAGAGTTACATTAGTGATGGCATTTAGCTAAAGAACAACCCACCATCAGCAGGTATAGTTTCAGATATTTCATACAGCACTGAGTTCTACTGTAGTTTTAGTAAGAAACTACAGAGCAGGTGACTCCGCCATACTAACATCAAAAGTTACATGAATGAACACATGGAAAATCTTGTCACAAGCAGCCAACCGAGCCAGTGTTCAAACGGCAACTCATGATTCCTCAAAGCAAACAGGAGTGAGAAGAGCCCTACTGTACAATCTTTACACAAAAGGGAACTAGGCATACAGTACTGCCTCCCAACCTCATTGCAACTTCAGACTGAACCTGACCTATCAAGTTCAACTATAAATCAAGAGTGGTTAGACAACTGAAAAAACAACAAACCACCTCACTCAAAATGTAGAACTGTGAAGTCGTCTTCTGCAACTTACTGTATTACCCAAGTTGATCACACATAGACAGCTTGTCTAAACTGTTGGTTAATCATACACTGATACATCAGCAAGCCTCCTGCTGAAATACCATGATGTCCAGAACTCTTTAATACTCAGGCTCATTCAGATGTGGTTATTTACATCTTGAACATAATTCAGCACGGTGGGAAAACAGAGCCAACTGTTTCTATAGAGATAGGCCAGATATATCAGAATTTACCTTGAGTTCCACTGGCATTCAGTCAAAGGCCACCTAAAAACTGGCCCACATTTTCCCATGTCAGTCCCTGAATGCAGTGCTGAGCCATGAGAAGTGAGTCTGTAAGGTATTTCCTCTCACACCCACAAAGACCCCTTACTAAGGGTGACAATTAATTTCCTCGAATACGCTCAAGCTAAAACACAACAACTTGACAACGTCACTAAAAGTTTACCAGGAACAGATTGTAAAACCACTTCTCTTTAGATACAGAAGAAAGGCATTGTAACATCAAGCACTAAAAATGGCACTTTTAGCACTCCTGATTAAAAGGGGATTGTTACAATTTTAGAAACAACACCCAAGTCCAAGTCAGAAGGAATTATTTCTGACTGGCTGCCACCACAAGATAGCCCATAGCAGCGTGGAAGCTTCATCTCTGTTGTTGTGAGCCAGCCTCTTCAGCAGCACTGTTGAATTCAGCTGGACAAGATTATTCAGAATTTTCATTTGCTGTTCTAAATCTTAAAACCAGGAAATCCTATTTTAAAGTCCATTTCTTATCAGATTTCAGAAAAACTAAAACTGGGGGGCTTCCACAAAAGTGAAATTCAAGATCTAATCTAAGTTATTCATATCCTGCACCATCAGCTCTGCACAGCAAGCACAAATTAAAAGTCTGAAGTAGATAAGCAACTGAGCACGTTCCTAGCACGAAGGATTTCTCTTTCACAGTTCTATATCCCAGACCCTGTATTTCAGAACTGCATGAAGAGTTGTGCTAGTTAACTATTAAAACGGGAAGGTTCATAAGTTCTTCCTATTTACTGCATCTCAGATGACTTAGCAGGTGAAACTTTTTTTGTTCATTGTGCAGCTTACTGCCTTGAGGACACCGACAAGTTCCTTGGGACATGCTGTATCTAGCAGGAAACACGAGTTTTAATCTAAGAAAGCAAGGTAGTAGCGAAAAGACGTGTCTGCTAAAATACGTTAGGCTTCTTAAAACAGCAATAGTAAGCAGTTAAATGAACACACAATAAAATTGTGTATTCTAGTATCATATATTATATGTTTACGCACAAAGCAAAGGGCTTATTTACATACTTGTAAATGATTATATAAATTGCAGAAGGCATGTCAACAAAAGGCCAACAGACAAATGAGTTGTAAACACAACTGCCTCACATTAAACAATGTGAAAGCTGAGTATCTAAATACTTACGGGAACACTCTTCTACAGCTAAACACTCTTCAGTCTTTGCAGATGCTTCTGTTTCATTTACACACGTCCCTACACCTTCTGTCAGAAAAAAAGAAACAAGATATTTACGGCAGCCGAAGTTTGAAGTGTTTGAGACATTGCTCCTAGGTACTAATGAACTGTTCATAGGGCAAACTAAACACCATCTGCTAGCCAACGCAGCCACGTTAGTATACAGGACCTCAGTATTATATTAATAATTACAGACTTTTTAGTATTTTCTTTCACTAGTTACTCCACCACTCAAATCAACACTTGGGCAATACTTGCACATTTTGTTGTAACAGTAGAGCTTGATTTTTTTTCTTCAAGGCTGATAAAATTAAAGTGTTTCTATTTGTGGCATTTTCCAAGTTAAACATTTGCACCTCTATGATAGCATCATAAAAAACTATCTTACTGTCTAAAAAAAATTCTGTATCCAAGAAAAACTTAGTTTCAGCTTTTCAAACTGGTCCTTGACCTTGAAATTGTGGAATACAGTTTCTTATTCTCTGCCTTGACTTATTCTCCCTTGATGGAGAATAAGTCTCAACCTCTCTCTCAAAGAAGCTACACAGATCTCTTGGGTGTTTGCAATATGTGCCTCTTGGTCCAACACCACATGCAGAATTCATAAAAAGAGCTTTCTGAAGGACAAGTTGCATCCAAAATTGATTTCATTAGTTCCAAAGCATCTTAACCTTCATATATAACCTTTCTTGGTTATCTACACTCAACTGCTATAAAAATCACTATTACAGTCAAGCCATTCTCTCCTCTTACTCTGTTTTCACCTCACATAAGAATTACAAATAGTCCACCTGAGGTCTGTTTAATAGTATTTTGTATGACTTTGTCAACAGCAATTTCACCTCCTCCAGGATTGAGTATCAGAGGTCAACTAAATGTAGTTACATTCAACTCACCTAAAATCGGAAAAATAAGGCTCTAAATTAGATCAACTAATGCTTCCTCAGCTCTGTCACCTTCCCCTCAGTGGCCTGCAATTCTTAGTTTTATGAACACTGCTGTTAACTATTTAATGGACTCCTCTACCTGTATTGCACTTCAATTCAGGAACAGTGGTTGTGACCATCAGATCCACGATGACCTCAAAAGGGACTGAAGCACAGAGCTGTGCTTGCATGTCAGAACCTATTCATGACTCCTTAACAGCAAACACAAGTGACTAGTTTGTCCTAGAAACATTCTGAACCACCTGGAAAACATTACTTTAGCAAAAGCACAGATTTAAATCAGAAGCCTAAAAAATCTGGGAGTATTTTGAACACATCAAACATCTAAAGTTCTGAGGTAAAGACAGCTGAACGACAGGTACAAATTATGAGTTAATGCTTCATTAGGTTATCAAACAGAACAGAGCATTTGTGTGATGAACATCAATACAGATGAAGGAGGTCTAGCTGGGTTTAAGGCTCTCCACGGTGTTGAGGAATACATTCAGTGCAGGTGTGCAGCTGCAGTATGAGCTGCAGCCTGAGCTGGGAACTGGGTGCATAACAAAGGGCAAGGGGACCTGTGGCCCAGCCAAGGGACCAGACACTCAGAGACACTGCAGGAGCCGATGACCCCAGACTATCACCCATTTAAGACTGTCAGGGTATAAAACCCGGGGATTCCTTTCTTGGGGGTCCCTCCTTGGGGGCACCAGCTTGAGCTGTTTCTGTGTTACCACACTGAATAAACTGCTGCTTGGAACAAGACACTTAAGATTCTGCGAAGGGAAACCTGGGGTTGAACTGGTAAGGAAATCGGGTCTGACTGTGTGAGTGTGGGGTGTGTAGGGAGTCAAGCAGGGCACCTGTCGTGAGCTGACCCCTGCAAAGGGGCTTCAGTCCTGGCAGTGAAAGTTTCCAGCGTTGAGAGTCTGACTGCCAAAGTCTCCTGTATGGTCAGACAGGGAAGTTTCCTTAACAATGGCAAAGTAAGGATCCGTACTATGTAGTCCTCCTTACCTTTACATTTGATCCACTTACAGACATTTGTGTCATCAGCAATACACGAATTGCAGTCAGAGAAGTTTCCACAGATGTCTTAAAAAAAAAAAAAAAAGAAAAAAGAAAAAAGGCAAGCACTGATTAGGACAAAATTACCACTGTCAAAAGAGCAACTTCACCCACAGAAACAAATCTTAGATCTGTACTCTCCCATATGTACATCTCCCATGCTAGGCACAATCCTTTACACTGAACTAACTACAAGTGAAAACTACAACTTTTGAATGCTTTCGACATGAAGTAAATACATTTTCCTCCAGACAGTAGTGATACTCCTAAACCAGACCCCACATGTACACCAGGATTCTGCCTCATGCAACATCTAACTACAGTAAACTCAGATAATAGTGGATATACTACTCTAGTGAAATTACTAAAGTCCACTAAATTAATTTTGCAGAAGTTTGTTGAAACCTCAGGTGGTAAAAGCCTGTTTCCTTTTGATTATATTTTTCCTTTAAGTAATACAATCAGCTATAAATAACCCTACTCTAGAAAGCAATCAAGTAAAGACAAGAACCTGAAGGAATTCATATTCGCACCCATTAAAAAGTACAGCAGAAAAAACGTCAATTTATTCATATTGTGATCACAGCAGAAGCCAGCAATCTAACTAGCCCAGCTGCTTTTTTACATCAATCTCAGTCAAATATTGTTGCCTTAAAACCACAATGACAACACATCCACTATCTGGCTCAAATAAGATCTCCAAGTCTGCAGTTTGACTGCATTAAGTTTTACTTAAGATTTACTCATACAGCCATCATACTTGGAAAACCCACATGCAACCCACACGTTGCATGCTTTCTACACCGTATTTCACACCATATCCACCTACTCCAAGCACCTTTGGGTGGCCTTTCACTCCTCTCTGTGAAGGGAACACTTTTTTATCCACAGATCTTTTGGCAATCAGCATGGTAATTTACCTCTCAGATAACAACTACAAATACATTAAGTAACTTCAGTAACCTGACAATCCGAATTAAGCCTGAATCTTCCTGGCCTTTCTCTTGGTTATGGTAGGATCAGGTCAGAAATGCTGGCACTATTTCTTCCCTTTCACATAAGATATGAAAAGACCTTTGTCGGTTTGCATCAGTGAGGTATGCAACAGTTGCACTGTTCCCTTTGGGAAGGCAGCACTCAAACCACTTGAAGAGCTATATGACAGTTCCTAGATAACAGATTCCGGGGTCAAAAAAAAAAAAAACAAAAAAACTCTGGGGAAAAAAAGAAATCAATCATTATTCTGGATACACGTCTGAGGAATGATCACAGCACACACAATGCCGACTTCTGACAAATGAACAACCTTCACTTTTGCAAATTCCTCGCCGGTACACAGAAAATGTAGGACAGTACATCTGTGGAGACTGAGGAAGACAGTCAGTGCAGCCAACTAATTCCAGATGCACCAGGGCTTTTGGTTTAGTTTCAAAAACAGCTTTCCCAGACCATCATGGAGGAGGATCTGATGAGCAAGACTAAAGGGTCAGGAGTGTTTTTTTATCAATGAGCTGTTAACTTCAGAATCTGTGGCAGGGTCTAAGACGTTGTCTCTTAGGTTCTTTTATACGGGATATCTGCAAGTTCCCCAGCTCTCCCCATTAGAAGATGCCTACTCTTCACTGAAAAAAATTACTAACTCAGCTCTTCAGCCTAAGCGAGCTGACGTTCGCTCCCAAGATAAACCTGTTGTACTGGCTCTCACACGACGTACTTTCGGATTTCCCTTACACTCGAGGAGAAAACCTGGAAACAGAGTGTGTCCTTTTGGACCAGCAGTGCCCTCTCCGGCTGCTGCGGAGCGGCTATTAACCCCTGGCTGAGCAATCCCGGAGCAGCTCTCGGTTCCCACCGGGTGTCCCACACCGTCCCGCATCCCGCCGTCGGGGTATGGCTGCAGAGGAAACCTGGAAGGGCTGCGGCAGCGGGTACCGAGCAGCCTCAAGCCCAGCTGCCTCCAGCGCCACCGTGCAACGCGGCCAGGGAGCACCCAAGTACTTCCACACAACTTCTCCCCCTCGCTTCCTGGGGCACGGCACGTTTCGTGGTTCTCGGCCAGACAAACACTTCGGCACACAGCTCACGGGGCCGGAGCTGAGGGCAATCGTGGGCAAACCCTCGGGACGGATAACGGGGCTCGCACCGGGATAAGGAAGGAGCGGCAGCAGGGGTAGAAAGAACACCGCTGAGTCAGGGATCCCTCGCTATCAGAGTCGCGCCGAGCGCACAAGAACCACCCGCGTACACGGTACCGCCAGCGGCTCCTGGCCCCCTGAGGCGTGCCAAGGCAGCACCGCAGGCGGCGTCCAAGCGGGATAACGGATCCAAACACGGGATAACCGGGATAACGGGCCAAACGCCCCGCGGGCTGCGGCCGCGGCGCCCGGGGCGGGCGGCAGCGCTGCTGCCCTGCGGGAGCGCCGAGGGAGCGCTGAGGGAGCGCAGGGCGGGCCCCGGGCGGCGTCCCCGCCCCGCCGGCCGCGGGCGCGTGGGGAGGGCCGGCGGGGCTCGGAGCGCGCAGCCCGCCTCGCACCCCCCAGCGCCGGGCACCGGGCGGGGCTGCCCCGTCAGCAGCTCCCGGGGGAAAGGGGGAGGGGGAGCGCGAACCACTCACCGACGGGCTCGTCGTGGCCGCTCAGCGCGGAGCCCGCGGCCAGCCCGCAGAGACAGCAGGCCAGGGAAAGGGCGGCGAGGGTGAGCGCGAGTGTCCGGGCCATGGCGGCGGTGAGGACAGACGAGTGGCCACGGATCCCGCTCCTGCTCGGCGCTTCCTCCGCTCCCGCTGCCCGCGCGCACCCTCCGCGCGCCGCCGCCCCGCCCCGCCCCACGCGGCGTCACGGGAGCGCCTCCGGCCGGACCCGCCCCCCGCCCGCGGTGGTTCCGCCCAGCCTGCCCCGCCCCCCCCATCCGGCGGGTAATGGAACGGTCCGCACCGCGGTGACGCGGCGCCGCTACGCCACGTGATCCCGCCGTTTCCCGCGTGTCACGCGCCGCGCGAACGCTGCGCGTCACAGCGGAGGCCCCGCCCCTTTTCCCACTGGCTTCGCTCATTGGTTGGGGCGAGCTGGGGGGGGCAGGGCTGGGGCGCGCGGGCTCCCGTTTCCCGCGGCTTCTCTCTTCCCGCGGGCGGTTCCACGTGTTCGGTGCCGTTCCCCGGGAGGGGTGGTGGGTGCCGTCCGGCGCGACCCTTGCAAGACAGACCGTCCTACCCCACGGTCACCAGCCGCCTGAAGGGGTACGGCCGTGGCGCGGCGCCTCTCCCTTCCCACGCCCGGGCCTGGGGACGGCTGTTCGCCGCTCCGCAGCCCGACCCCGGGTCTCAGGGCTGCAGCCTGTGCCCTCGGCTGTGTGCGACTTCACCCTGAAGTTGCCAAGGCCGAGCTGCTTCCGCCTCGTTGCTCTCAGGCACCGGGACTTGTGCCTCCACGCCTGTTTTTTTGCGGTGGATCACTCTCGGACAGTGGTTGTCACAGGTCACCTCTTACCCTTTTCCCTATCGTGAAAGAACTTAGTGAATAGTATATAACAGTGAGTTAATTCTATTTTACTTAGTAATAAATTACAGATGAACCTTAGCAGTCCGCGTGCAACGCTTTCCAACTGGTGTCCAGCAGTGCTCCTGGCCGCATTAGTGTGCTAGCGCCATAGGGAGCTGCACACCGGGAGTTGGGGTAGGTCCAGGATAAAATACCTGCGTTACTAGAAGGCAAGCATGGTACAAACCGTAGCCTTTATCCTGCTGCACCGGAGAGACCTGGAGAAGGCTCAGGTCATCTCGCCACTTTTTTTGCTGGTCTTGGCAGTGTTGGGTTTGCTGTTGGACTCGATTCTAAGAATCTGTAATTGCCTCCTCACCGCTGGGAAGAGTTCCCTCTCTGCCAATCACATTTCCTGCCTCTCTGTCCTTTGTTTTTCCCTAAGGCAGCTTGAGTCGATGTATGTCATCAGTAGTGGACTCTGCAAATAAAGGTTGGTTTGTGTAAATCTGCCTCAGCATTTTGTGCAGTGCCAACACCACAACAGGCGAATGTTGGGAAACCAAGGGAAACATTCACGGCTGCTTGAATTCAAGGAGAGCTAAGCTGGAGCTATAAAGCATATTTTAGCGTGGTCCTGGTGAAAGGACAAATGGAAGAGCAGAGTTATAATCCGGAAAATTCCCCCTTGTTTTTCCTAATTGTGAACTGGACTTGGGCAGTAAAGAGGAAACCACCAAATAAATCCCTAGATTAATCTTCCACTTTCTTTCCTGAAGGTGTTTTATTGTCAATAGACCAAAAAAAATGCAGAAACTTTAAGGTAAGCTGCCCGTCATGATTACTGAGTGAGCTCTGGAAAGGTCCGTAGAGCTGTTGGTAATACATAATTTGAGTACCAAGCTTTCTGACAAGTTTCTGTATTGTCATATATTGTGGTGTAGCTGGATGGCTAATTCTTTGTCTTCCTGAAAAGAAATCTTAGAGTGAAAACATTCAAAGAAAGATAGCAGCTGCAATGAAATGACCAAACATGTTCTGATGGATGTAAATGTCAGTAACAACTGAATTTAGTTCTGAAAAGTGACGAGACTGAAGTCACACACTGACTTTAGTTTAATCTCTCATTCTGCATGTACTTTTTACTGGAGTGTTAGTGCAAGTTGAGTTATTTCTGCAGTATGATGAAAGGTGCTGGCTTTTGAAGAAGAAATAATTTTCACATTCTTTATTAAAATACTGTGTTTCTTATCTGTCCTTGAGTAAGCAGAATAAATTGAGGAGCAGCATAAATAGATACTGCAATGTAACCAAAACTGCTTGGAATGTGCATGCCATACCTGCAAAAATTTTTATGGCCTTCGGGGACAAGGCTCTTCTGCTGGGATCAGGGCTTGATTCATGGGATCTCTTGTGGTTTCACTAGACATGGTATTATTTGAACTCAGGTTTTCCTTTTTGCAGCTCTTGTGGGTTACGATATTAAATATATCTTCAGCAGTTATCATAGTGTTTTATGAGGGATGCAGTGGCAGTTCTGTTGGTGGGCAGGACACATGAAGTGTCATGGTTGCTGCAATATGCATTTCATGAGGACTGCATACTAAAAATCTCTTTTTTTGAGAAGGAAAACAAATAGGACATAAGTTAAATGTGGCTGATAAAAGACAAGACTCTAATCAGTGTTTATATATATGGAAAAAGTGGGAGGAAATGAAGTACATAATAGAACTAAGATTACAAGCAAGGCAAGAATTACAGCACATATTCACAGGCGTGTAAAAATGTCTATCATGCAGTCCTGGGGGATGGTGAGAATCCAAGGGAATGATAAATGTGGTTTGTCTGTTTTTTCTTAAAGTCAGCATCTTGGCACTTTGTAGTAGCATACAGTCAGCAGGATCATGGCAGTCTGGGTTGTTGCTGAATTTAAAATACCACATTCATCACTGTATTCAGTTTTCATTGCGCTGTTATATACTTAGTGGTTAGTAAGACATTTACCTCTGTTTTGAATCTGTAAGGAGTTCCAAGCACAGCATTACTGGAAAATTATGTAACAGTCTTGACAAAAACGGGTAAAACCTAAGAGTCTGCAGATGTCCCACATTTTAAATGTAGTAAGTGCCCAGGATTTGAAGCAGATTGTGTTGTATCAATTGGTGCTTGGCAAGATGTGGTAAGGGATTGAAGAGGTTCCATAGGAGCATTTGAGATAATAAAAATAAATAAACCCCAAAACTTAGTAGATAAACCAAAGGGACCCTGTATTTGGTTCAATTTGTAAACACTTGTTCTCATTTCCATATTGGCATTTCAACTACATGGAAGGAGAAGCATGTGTGAAGTGTAAATACATGGTGAATGTTTTAATAGGGAAAATACAGCATCCAAAGGGGTTTTGGGGTATTTGGTACCTTTACATAATGATGCGTTCTTGGTTTCTGGTGCCATTCACCAACTTTGTAATTGTTCGGAAATACTATATTGATTCCAGTGCTCAGAGCTTTGTAACCTTAGTTAGTCCTTGCATCATGAGACATGGTATGGTAGTAAATCCTGGATAGAGGTGTGTCTGGTCAGGGCTGGACACAGCCCCAAGGCACATTCCCAAGGGTTGTGCATGCTGTATTGTATGACACCAAAGTGTGCATTTGAGGTCAATGTATGACATCAAAGTGTGTTTGACCCCAGCAGGAATTCTGGGTGCCTGTACTGTAAAAGCTGCTTGCCTGGGACAAGCAAGGTGGTGCTGTGTCTGGTACGCATGCATGCTGTGTCACAGGCACTTGCTCAGCCCAACCAGATGGAGTGGAAAGGCGCTTTTAACATAAAAATAAAAATAAAACAATAGAGTCGTAATGATATTGTAATGCTAAAAGATTTTTCTTAGCTCTTTTAGAGATAGTGGTACAGGCTGATGCTTTTAGCCTAAGGCAAGCCAAAGGGACATGTATTGAGAAGAAGAATGGAAGGCAGCAGGTAGAGGTAAGGTGGGGTGGAAGGACTAAACATTTCACCCGTGCAGCTGGAACTCACCACAGAACGAGGCTAGGCTAGTTTAGGTAACCAGAGGAAAATAAGGCTCATGTTGAGTTTAGGTTGTGGCAACAGTACCTCCATTTACTGTATTTGTAACATGCATTTTTTGGTTGGCAGTGGTGTAATACAGCGGTGGGCTCTGGTCTGTGTCGGGCAGGAGCGTACTCCCTGCTTCTTGGAGTTTAGCTGTGAGCTCAGGGCTGGCTGGCTGGCTGATAAAAGATGCCTTGGTCAGCCTGGGAGCTTTTCAAGAGAAGGAACCTCAGCAGGAGCTCCCCAACTTTTTCTTGGTAGATGTTATTAGACTGAGGCTCTTCCATCTGGCCCCTGCCTGAGCTGTAACACCTTTGGGTTGCCTGTGCCTGTTCTTGGGTCCCACTGTCCTGGTGTCCACTCTTGCTGTGCTCTGTGACCTGGACCAGTGCTTCTTCCCCCACAGCATCTGAGGTACGGGCACAATTGAGCTCTCTTGACCCGGCCACCCATTACTGCTTTTTAAGATCCTAAATCTTATCAGAATTACAGTATCAAGATTTTTTCTATTAATTTTGAAAACATCATTCTGCTTACCCATTTGCTCCATGCAGTAACTGTATCACATCATTCTGAGCCATTTGACATGCTGTGTATTTGTTATTTTCAGTAAAGTTTTTTTTTTCAAAATCAGGCCCTTGGAGTACCTTTTTTTTTTCTCCCTGGAATTGGTGGTAAGCTCTTTTTTTGTCTCTGCCTTACAGCTGGAGGTCAACAGTGAATTAGTGCAGTGTATCCCAAGCAATAAGGTATGTGAAGGGAATAGGAGAGAGCCATAGCCATGACAGTCTAAAAGGGAAAGTGAGGCTGGTCTGTCTGATACCAAAATGAACATATACCTCAGAGATCCCAGGGCTTCCCCAGATCAGTGTGGAGTACCTACACAGCTAAAGAGCCACACTAACAATTTCTGCTGGCTTTAGCAGCCCTCCTGGATCAGATCCAGAAACCCTCTGACCTTAGATTAGGTAAACTGCCTTGTAGTTAATGACTTCAGCTTCCAACTTCTGTCTGATCAGTGCTTGAATAAGTAAGGGGTGGTGATTGGAGCCTACTCTCTGTGGTTTATTAACACAGTGTCCTTGCGCTTTTAACACATACGCCTGTACAAAGAAAATTTGTGTGTAGTCTGAGGGCTTATTTCATCACTTTTCATTTAGAGCAGTATCTATGAGAGTGTTTTGCTGGAGTAAGAAGCTCAGCACAAGAGTCTAATAATGCAAAACTTGAAAGATAACGATTTTTCTTACATTAGTGACACATTACATAAATAAAACACTGTGTAATCCGGTAAGATAATAGTTTTCTCAGAAGGCATGTTGCTGCCAGCTGTTCTTTATAGAAGGGAGTTTTTTTTAGATGGTTGCTGGGAAGGAAACTTCTCCAAAACCAGCAGCTGGCAATGGAAGTCTTCATCTCCCTGTCTGCAGACTGCCTGCCCCTGAATTTCCTGGCTTTGTGGAGACCCTGCGGCTTGCCTCTGGACTTGAGTGTCCTCTGAACGCTTGCACATGCTACTTCTCTGTTCTGGCTCTCTCAGAGGCAGCAATGCATTCCTGGTGACTTGATCAGAGATGTAAGTTACAGTAGAAAATATGGCACAGAACATCATTTTGGATTGAGCTTAAGATGAATATTCCTTTCCTGTTTCATTGTTCATTGCCTTGAGCTCCTTAAGTGCATCCATCTTGCAAGCACTGGGGAACCAGGCTTAAAAGATACTCTTTCTTTTAGGTGACCTCTTAATACTAGATGAAAGATTTTTCCCCCTTTTTTCTGGCATAGTATCCTGTCATGACCAATGCAAATACAGTAATTATGGCTTGCCTGAAGAATTGTTATGCCTGAAATTCAGAACATTTCCTGGTTGTACTTTCCTCTTCTCGTTATAACTTTTTTTTTCATGTGGTGTAACTGCAGCCAGTTGTCCCCCTGCGAGGCTCTCTTAGATCCTGAGTGTATGATGCCCAGCTGTACGTCCAGCCATCATACTTGTTACCAGGTCTGTGACTTGGCATAGGATCAGTTTTCTTATACTTGATGTGATCAGGCATTTGCCTGCCCTGAGGGTCCCTGAATACTCCCCCTTACCAGAACTTGCGTTTCTGGCCTCTGACAGCTGCTTAGATTGGGTCATTTGGACTCAAAGAATATACCGTGCACTGGCTTGGTCCCCCATGGGACACTGGAATTACTGAGGCGGCAGCCGTGCCACATAGCAGACCTGCCATGGGTGACCAAGCCAACAGCAAATAAAGGATCAATTAACTGGTCTTTTAGCATTGTCTTTTATAACCTGCAGAACTAAAATTGCTTTCCTGACTTTAAGCATCTGAATATAATTTAAAATTCTTGCCAAAAATAAGAGCTGCTAACCTGTGTCTCAATACTGTGTTTCTTATAATTCTATATATCCTTATATATAGGATATATATATAATATATATATTATATCCTATATATAGGATATCACTCTAATGTCCTTTCATAGCAAGTCTCTGTTATTTCTGAAAAAGTAATTTGTCAGGATATGTGGTTTTTTATGAAGAAAATATAACACTCTATTTTCATCTTTGACCCAGAACTATAATGTGAAAATAATTACTCTCTAGGCAGATTGATTTGAAATGTTCCTACAGAAGACTTAGTTCCTACATAGTGATCTATGTATAGATTGCAGAATGATGTAGAAAATGAAAGGATGAAATGCATTAAAGGCTCCTTTGCTGGCTACAGACATAGAAAGGTATTTTAGGTTAAATAATCTTTTTGGGTTTTGTAGCATAAGAAAAAACACACGAACCTAAATCCCCTTGCTAAAATTAAGATGATCTCCATACTCAGAGCTTGTGGAGATCACTCTGGGTTTATGCCCTCTTCAGGCATTCAGTTAAACATTTGCTGATTTGTTAAATTCATTCCTATTTAACAAGTAAACTTTGGATCGCTACTTTTCATGAAATCCATGGATTTAAGCTCGGACAAAATTAGGTCTCTCCTAATTTTCTTTTCTTTTCTTTCTCCTAATATTTACCTAATTCAGCCTTCCTTATCTTACACTGGCGCTGTTTTGTGAGGTTTAGTGGCTCATACAGTGAGCTCAGGAGCAAAGGTCACTCAGCACAGTGCTCTTGGCAGCACTGGAAATAAAGGTGGGAGAGCTGCACTTTGACAGTGCCTGGGTTGCCCTGGCACAGCAGGGCTGTTTTTGCCTTGTATCTGCATCCAAGCTCAACAAGAATGTTGTTTCCTTTGAACTTCCAGTGCACTTGGTTATGGCCTCTCTTCCCAGCCTGCATTTTGATCTTCCACACATCATCTCTTCTTTTAATGCTCACCTGCTGTCCTCTGCTGAAGCCATCTGTGCCCCAGCTCTGCATTGTAGGTCAGAGAGATCTTGCATGTAAGAAATCACTTACACTAGCAATCATTATGTATTTATATCCACCCATAACCTTAACATTTTCTGTCTTGCAGTAACTTTATAAGCAATATTTTTCTCTGTTTCAGTCACTTTTTTTGTATTTGAGACTGTCTGCTAAAAATAATTACTTAAAGCTTATGCGTGCACTACCATTTCCTGGTTTTAGCCTGATGCAACCCAACCTGATTTCAAGGGCATTACTTCTAGGTTAGAGTAGTCAGCACAGGATCAAATGTTTGGCTTTCACAGAGACCACAGTCCTGCAAATATATATATTTTTTTCTCTTTCTCTGAGATGTCTGAATTACCATATACAGACTCCATCTGGTGTCTGAGCTATATGGGCCTCTGAGTAATCTGATGTAGTTGAAGTCGCTGCTTACTACAGGGGGTTTGGACTAGGTGAACTTTAAAGGTCCCATCCAGCCCAAACTATGACTCTGTATAGGGCAAACCTGGCAGGGCAGTGTTGATAGAAGTTGCGATAGAGGCAGAGTTTAGTCAGGAACAGTTAGCTTTATCCCTATGGGTGTGTATCCATCTGTCCACCTGTGCTTTAGCCATATGTGCATTTTACCATATCCCCTTCTCTCTATATAATCATATTAACACTATTTCCCATAAATTGTAAATGCACTGAGATATGTTCACAAGTCTTTTTCTACACTCCTGTAAAAGTAATTTTTAACGTCTTATGAACATTTCTTACTAAGCTAAAGGAATGTTTCCGAGCCATTCACATGTGCAAGAAGCAGTTTAATTTTTGCCGTCAGTCAAAGCCATGAAGGTCTGTAAAAAGCCGAGTGGGAAGTAATTCTCTGCCTTACAGCAGGCAGGTAAACCAGCTGGCAATCATGGCTCAAAGGTCCCACAGTTAATAATCTTGCAGGCTACAGTAGGCCTTCTTTTATGTGTAGGTACAACTTCCAGTCTTCGGAGGATCTCCACGCCCTCGATCAGCTGCCCACAGGAGGGAGAAAGTGCACATGTGATCTGTCTCCATCCAAAGCCGAGCTCTGCCACCTCTGCCTTGTGCAGGGCCGTTAACAAACCCAGGCACCTGTTTCCAACTGACAGGCTACACTCTGCTCTTCAAAAAGTTATTCTTCTCAATGGAATTGCAAATGCTATCAATTCTTGACTAAGTAGCCTCTAATTGGTATTTTAGGAGAGATGAAAATATCATGGAGCTACATTTATTTAAAGGACTAAGTGTTGTTCCGTGTGTCCCAGCTACAAATGGCTTTTGCTTTTGAGAAAAAAGAAGTCAGGAGACACACTGTCAGAAGTGACAGAAGTGACTCCCTGAGAAATATCTTTCAGTTTTCTTCCTCCACTGTGTGATCTGAATCCTGAAAACAGTCCACCATTTTGCCATCTTTATGATTTTCAGCCTATCCTGCTCCCACGCTGTGGGAGGACAGACTGTACCTTCTGCAGGCACCATCATGGCAATGGATGCCAGTAATGCTCCATAAAACTTTGTACTGTATCCCATCCCACTCCACTCCATCCCATCCAGTAGTGGTACCAAGCACAGAGGACACTGCTGGTGTTCCTTGTCCAAGCAGGGATGTCAGAAACACTGAGCAGAGCAGAGCTGGAAAGTGCACATCTGTCCTTGTCATATGCTGTGGCTACTTTTTGCTTCCTCAGGATTAGATTCCCACTCAGATTTAGGAGGGCCTTACTGTAAGATCATGGATCATACACTTTTCAGATTGCACAGAGCTGGGCAAGGTGGAAACTTGAGGGGAATGTCACTGGTTATAAATATATCTGTCTTTTGGTCTGTTCTCTGTAGATTTGACAGTGATACTTTTTGCTGTCTTTGAAAATGTTGTCTTTCTGCATGATGGTAAAATGGAAACTGCACTGTGAATTTCTTTCTTTATGATAATACATATTTTGTTCTCTTCCATCAAACAAACTGCTCAGAGCAATAATTTTGCTTATTACATTCCTGAAAACTAAAATTTTTAACAGGGCCTGTCCTATACCTTAACCTACTGGGAACAAACTTCTAGTATGCGTTCACTAAAATAGTTTCTTTCAGCTCTTGAGGGCAGAGTGGAGCCTGGAGGTTTTGTGAAATGCCTCCCTGTCTGTCAGGCCCACCTTCAGCTGACACCAAGCTATGCAGCCACAAGTTTGTGACCTTAGTCCTGGAGATGCCCTAGCAGCTTCCTCAGTTTTGTGAAAGGGTTTTCAAGCTTGAGCCAGGCCAGGGCAGAGAAGGAAGGAATTAGGTACATCAGTTCCACCCTCTGGCCAGAAGCATTTGTGTTTTAGCTGCCAAAAGGGTTTGATGGATGTGTCCTCCTGGGCAGCAATGTCCTGCAGGGCCAGGATGACATCCTGCACAGTACAGTGCTGCCAAACTTGTGTTTACCTGCCCACAAGCCACATATGTTTCGTCTGGCTGTGGAGTTGGCTGGAAGGTGATGTAGAACTGTAAGCTGTTGCTGTGGCAACCCTTGCTGGCTGTCCTGGAGACCCCTCCCTTCCTTCTCCTGTGATGGACAGAGATGCTTTCATCTAGGGAAAGAGTTGGTGGATGAAGGGCCGCAGTTGTGTTGCTCCCTTTGCTGCTATTCACCATACAAGTCCCTTTTGCCAGCTCCCACAAGCTCCCCTTTCCTCCTTCCCACCCTCCCTTCTTCTTTTTCCTCGAAGGTCTCATCAAGTCTCATGCCAGCAAAGTTTGCTTTGAATCAATGTTATTTCTACAAAGAGCTTCCTGCTACTGTCTAGTGCTTAAGCCAGTATAGAAGCTAATGAAAAAATATCCATAGAAAAGCACTCTGGGTATTTTTGGCTCCCTGTTGTTAGTCTGGAATGCCTCTTGCCAGAGGAGCTCTGGGGTCTTCGCATGGCAGTTACTCGTGGCTGGTTGTGATTATTCCCACCTTATGGATGAGGAAGGTGGGAGGCAGAGCAGATGCTCCAAGCACAGCCTCTGCTCTGCCTCCCCTCGTGCCTCTGTCAGCAGTGCAGGGGACAAGATCCCGCATGAGCACAGGCAGGGCTGTGAGGACAGGACGTGGCTGGCTGGGGCAGGCTGCCCGGCTGCTCCCAGTGCTTGGTGACTCACACAGGAGGGTGAGCAGGAGACTTCTTCATCAAAGTGATATGACAGAGCCGAATAAATGGAGAGCAGATATTTAGTCAAGGAGGTCAGGGTGCTCCCTGAGTGGAAGCTTCTTTCCAGGATGAGGAGAGAAGGTAGGCAATGGAAACGAGCTGTGAAAAGGTGAAGAGGATACTCCATGCTGGCTGAGGAAGAACCTGGTGAGGGAGAGAAGAAACGGCTCTCAAGAGGAATGACTGGTTAAGAAGAGGAATTAGGCATGCTTGAGTTTGGAGGATGATGGCAAGAACTTGATTCCTTCTCCATGCAGAGGAGCCTGGCTATGAGGTGGGGAGCAGGGAGTCTACTGATCCTGTCATTCTCCAGCACTGTCTGATCTGATCACACTGAGAGCTCCATTGAGCTCTCAACAAGCTTTAAGGAAACTGTAGAAATTTTAGATTTTATTGTTCTCTGATTATTTTTTCTAATTCTTGTTACACTGTTTGAATGCCCTTCTCAGAAACTGAGTCATAAAAATGGTAATTAAATTTTAACTGAACAGTTTCTCCCTGTCTGCTGCCTTGTGGTTTGCAAAATTACTTCAGTGGACTAATTTTGGAGTGGGGTGCTTTGTCCTATGACATCATGCTCCAGTCCAAGTGATTCTGTGTACCTTCCCTAGTCCTTTTATCTTGTTACAGTAAAATGAGGTTGTGTCCCATTAATTTCAGCAGGCACTGATTCCAGTGCCCAGACACATGCCAAGCACGGAGTTTCCCAGAATGTTACTGGCTGACACGGGCATCTCTCACCCTTTTCAGTTATAGAAGACATTTGTCCTCTGCCCTCAGTGTAAAGTAGCTTTGCAGGAAGTATTAGGATAGCAATCTAAGCCTTAAAATAGAAAGGCATACCCAAGGGAACACCTTTCTCAACAGTGAGAAGCAACTTTTTAATTAAAGAGGGAGAGGGCAAGAACTAGCAACCCTCTCCTTTAATACATCAGGACATGGAGTATGTGCAATATGGATAACAAAGCTCTTCCAGGGACACTTTTAAGGTTGATTAATTCCAAATTAAATGCACCTTAAAATTACCAAAGCAATTTTTGGTGCATTGTTCCTTTCCCACGTGACATGGCTGCTTCTTTCCTGGGTAGCATAGGGAAAGCACAAGCTCTGCTCGGAGAAGGACGGAGCCAGAGCAAAATGCTGCACGTGGGCTGGGGCTTTGTGCTGCAGCCCAGGAAGTGTGTAGGGCCACAGCTCTCCTTTCTACAGAGGTGCCTGTGCATGCCCAAACTCATTTCTACCTAACATGTAGATCAGGTAAATCTATGGGTCATAAAAAACGGCAATTTCTACCCGAACAGAAAGTGCAAAGGGTGTGAGATGGGCACTAGAGCAAATCCATTGGATAACATTGCTGGAAAAGAGGATTTACAAAATTTTAAATCCTTGGTGACGTCCACTTTATGAACAATTTAACATTCAGTCCTATTGTTTTCCAGTACCAGCTTTTGTTCTTTCAGAGATGTGTGTGTCCCAAGAGGCTAGGCTTGCTGCTCTTCCAGGAACTCTAGAGCAAAAGACGTGACTTTTGCCCCTTTCAGTCCCCTCTAGGCAGCCCACAGCATTTACTGCCTTAAATCTCACACACTGGGCTTCCACCTCCATCAGCTTTCCTGCCTGCCACCGCCACTATGTTTGGCTCTGTCCAACCTGGGACCTTGAGGAGAGAGCAGCTTCTTGTCACAGGCGAGCTCTTCAGCATCTTGGGAAAGGAAGTTTTCGGCTACACTTGGCATTTCTGATCTCAGTGTTGGCTGCTGCCCAGCCTGCTCAAATGGTGAAGCTTTCATATAAGGGAACATAAATCAGTTTCAGAAGTGCTTTAGCTGTTGTAAAATGTCTCGATGGGTAGCATTTAAGAGGATCCCGAATGTCTATGTCAATTTTATTGGTTGTTTTTCTTAAATATTGAAAGCTAGAATGTTCTTTTTTTATTTACATTTTATTACTTTATGCCACTATGAGGGAACATTTTTTGTTAAAACTTAGCTCATGTTCATGAACAGTCATTTCTTGACTTTCACAGTTTTTTGCGAGATTCAGAACTCCACTTCCATCGGCAGAGTTGTAGCTGCTGGCAGGAATGCTTGTGGTGTGCTCAAGCCTGAAAAGCTGCCCGGTCTGGGAAGTTAAAGCTGATAACTTCTATTACTTCAGATGCATTTAAACAGGTGGTATGGGTGCCTGGAGATCTGTAGCCAATCCACTTCTGCATTTCTAAGGTCCTTTCCCCAAAGGTGTATATTTGAAGTTTGAAGTAGGCAGTGGGTGACCATCAGCCCTCGTTTAGGCAAGGAGAAGGGGCTGGTGGAGCTAAGTCTTGGGCAAGGGGATATCAGAGGAGGGGGACAAGGTTACAGATCAAAGAGTGTTCTCACTAAAGCGTTCTGCTCTTGCTAATACAAGCAGATAATCTGAGTGAAAAGCAAACTTTTTTGCTTTAGGGAGATGAAAAGAAATTCCCAAGTTATTATGTGAATAAGATCATATCAACAACTTGGTTTTTGCAGAAATTCGCCATTTGTGCAGTAAGATAGCTGAGGAAACATACCTTCAAAGGTGGGACCATAAATTGACTGTCCTTCATCTCCCTTTCCTGTTATGATATCTGCAGTCTTGATAAAAGTAATCATCAGAGACGAGGTTTATCACAAGACATTTATCACAAGGTTGTCAGTGAGCAGCTTAGCTGAGGTCAGGAAGGTGGGGTGCACATCAGCCTGGGAGAACAACTGCATCCATCTTTCTGTTTCACTACGGAAATGTTAGCAGACCTTTGGGAAGACCTCTGCTTCCGTCTCAAGAGGCCCCCTCTGTGTGAACTATTACATGCAGTACATGTAATTGCTGCCCCTCTTAGAATGTCCAGCATCTCCTGCTGGGAGAGCTCTGGCAGTGGCAGCGCTCAGCTGAGGAAGGAGTGCTCTGAAGAAGGTCATCTGTCAGGGAGAGTAGGGTGAGAAGAAGGAAGGATGAAGATGCAGCTGTGATTCTATGGTGAGTTAAGGCCACTAACTTGTCTAAGAAAGGAGATTTGATAAGAGACTCATAAGGCCACTTGGGCATCTCCTTCTCATCCCCAGCAGCTGGCCATCACTGAAGCACATCACCAGGGAGACATACACTCACACCTCACCTCTGAGTTCCAGCATTTTAGAGGGACACCAAAGCCTCCAGGAATTAATTACACACTTAGTGAAGAAGCAGTCATAATATCCACCACAAGTCAAGTGGTCTGTGGTATTTTTATGCCTTTCCTACTTCTAAAACCACAAATCCTGCCAAATGGAATGCACTGGGCAGCATCTTTTGGTGAGGTATGCCCTAAAAGTCTAGATCCTGCTGCTTAGGAAATTCTCTTATCAAGAGTCATCTATCTGTGTCTGACTTGGAGGGTAGCTCAGGCTGAACAGGGAAAGCACCTGGAGAGCCCCATCCTGTTGAGGTTCTCTAAGACTGTTAAATATATTGGGGTGGAAAAGCTCACTTTCAAAATCTGTGGGTGGCACCGAGCTGCGAGAGGCTGCAGCCCTAGGGACAAACAACTTAAGGATGCAAGAGTTACCTTCTTTGTCTCCTGTCACGCAAATTCTACTAAAGGATCTGCAAACTTGCTTGGAAACTTCAGCTTCAGAGCCTATATTTTCAAGGTAAGAAAAAAAGAGTGCTTATAAGCAGTTTAATACCCTCCCTTACCCTGTCCTATTGCAGCTTGTACTTCCCTCACGAACTACAATCTAAGCCACCGTCCAAGCCAGTTACTGCTCTGCACCCCTCATGCCTCCGGTGTAATCCCCGACACTTGCAGAAGTACATGCAAATGGCTCTAAATCCCTGTTTGCAGATGTAGTGGCTGGCTGGTTTTTCTCTGAAGGGCCGCTTCACGAATATTGAATTATACTTGTACTGCCCCCACCCCTTCCTGCCATGTGAGACAGATTTAAGCAAGGAGATATTCAAAGATGTAGGTGAGCATCACGAACTGCATCTTTGCATGCACAGGGAGTCACAGTCCCCTACTGTCCAGGAGACTGGATGCATGGCCTTGAGGCAAGCGAGTGGCTCGGTGAAGGCTGCAGGGTGAATGTTTCCAGTCTTTGTTGCTTGTACTGCTGCCTCAAGAGCACACTGCTATTTAGATACAGGACACCCCTGTCCATCAGCTTAGTCTCATCTCCACGTGGGCTGTAGCACACAAGCGCGACAAGCTGTGGCCTAAAGCCAACCAGGCTGGCCTTAAAGCATAAAGAATTGCCTCTGTTCATCTCATGATCTCCTGTTGCTATTGTTGGGATGGTGGCTGGAAAAAAAAATGGAAGAGAAAACCAAGAGGCACAGATAAACTCTTATAGGCAGGGAGGGCAGAAAGGTTAGGGTTGTGAACCCTGCAGTGGGCTGCATGTTGTGCCTCTGCCACACAGCTGAGCTTCCCAGGGAAAGCCTCCAAAACCCCATGAGGTTTGCAGCTTCCTGCTTTCTTTCTCATTTGAACTGCCAGAGCTACATTCAGGGCTGAGCTGTGATGTGCGCAATATAGAATCATAGAATGATAGAATCAGCCGGGTTGGAAAGGACCTCTGAGATCATCAAGTGCAACCCTTGATCCACTATCACCACAGTGATTACTAGACCATGGCACTGAGTGCCACACCCAGTCTCTTCGTAAATACCTCCAGGGACTGGAATCCACCACCTCCCTGGGCAGCCCATCCCAATGCCTGATTACCCTCTCTGTAAAGAATTTCTTCCTAATATCTAACCTAAATCTCCCCTGGCAGAGCTTGAGACCATGCCCTCTTGTCTTACTGATAGCTGCCTGGGAAAAGAGACCAACGCCCACTTGGCTACAACCTCTTTTCAGGGAGTTGTAGAGAGTGATGAGGTCTCCCCTGACCTTGTACAGCATTGCACAGCTGTAATGTTTCTTGGAGATGTAGGAATAAGTAGGAAAGGATGCTGCAATGCAGACCCCTGCCTCAGGCAGCAGCAAGCCAGTAGTTCATAAAGCCTCAGTTCTGGTGCCTGCAACTGGCAGTGCCAAACGAAAACAGAATCATGAAATTCAGAGTTTTTTATTCCCAAGAGCTGCTGCCAGGAACAGGCATTCCTCTGCTTATTTACTTCCAGTCCACACAGCTCCTCCTGCTCCCAACCTGATGCTGGGGCTGAAGCCCAGGGTAAACCTCTGCCATGCACTTGGCCACATGGAAAGCTGCCCCATCACCGTGACTGCCATGGGCACCTGCCGTGGGCCCATAGCACTCTGGCCACCACGAGTTTGAGTCTGTCAGCAGAGCCTGGCCCCGCAGCAACACTAGACACCAACACACACACACCCCACCCCACATTTCTAAGCACTCCCCAAGCCTAACATAAGCAGGTTTAAATCCTGTCAGAGATCGGGAAATGCTCCAATTTCTGTTTTCTCCTGAAGGAAGGAAAACGAGGTTATGCAGAAAGTGTGTGGCAGAGCAGAGGACTGAAGAACTCTTTCCAGAGCTCATGAGAGATGCTGTCAGTACAGGATCATTTAAAAGAAAGGATGAAGAGCCTGTTGCTAATGGCATCTAAGAGCAAACGCCCAGCAAGAAGTGGTAAGAGAAAGCAAACAAGAGCACTGCTTCCCCGTTACTCTCTCAGCCAGCGGCAAGCTTCTGCCCAAGGATTTCCCGGTATCGTTGTGTTTAATTGCCCTTGGTGTCTCTTCTTCATGTGCATTTCTTTGCTTTTCAGACAAATGTAAAAATCTGGCATCTGCACATTTCTGTGGCAAGGAGATTTACAGCTTAATTACACCCTGTGTAAAGTGTGTGTCTCCTTCTGACGCAGACACTCCTACCCGCAGCTGTATTTGCTGGGCACTGCTGAGACATCATTCCTGCCAGCAGCCCAGGCCGAGCGCGACAGCGCGTGGATGGAGCAGTTCCAGAGGGGTCGCGGCTCCCACAGCAAAGCTTTGTGCCGCCGCGGCAGGTTTGCCCTCTTTAGGCTCATGCAGCACATGCAAAAGCTGCTTTGTGGGACGGCTGTAGGCTCAGCTCAGGTTCCTGTCAGCACGGCTGGGACAGGTCACTTTTCATCTCTGACACAGATTATTATATCTGAAGTTCACTGGGCCTTTTGTAGCATCCTTTTTCTCCTTTTGCGCTACAAAATGTAAATATTAAAACCAGAGCGATCCAGTGAATATGATTTTAAAAAACCCCTGAGATTGATTGATGTCTGCATTTTGTAAATGTGCTTGAATTTATAGACAAATTCTGTTCCTGAAATTTTATTCTGCATATAGATGTGACTGGTTCCTGTTAATATTTTTTCTTTGAAAGAAAAAAAAAGAAAAGTTTTTTATCTTTCATTGATAATTTCTAGGCAAGGAAATTCTTATTGTCATTGTGGGCAAGGAAGGGAATTAACTATAAGCATAGTGCCAATAGTCAACTGATACTCAAAGTCTAAAAGAAAAGCAACAATCAGTCTAAGAAGCCTAACTTTTTTGCACAACAGGACTGTTTTCTGAAAACTTTTGATGGGCTTTTTTAAGAAAAAAAAAGAGCAAGCCAAGAGCCACTAAGAGTTGCTGTCTCTATCTGTTCTGTTTTTTATTTCTCTCCTTTTCTCATCACTTTGTAATTCAGGTACATTAAATTCCATTCAACAGGTTGCCAATTATGAAAATGATATTTATTAAAATCTCAAACTGGATGATTAATACTAATTTTGGACTCTTTCTATTACCATTTATGACAACACGCTATTGTTCTGCAAGCCTGTTCGTACTATGTAGATGATCATAAATGTTTTGCCAGTGATAAGAGTTAGAGGTAAGTTTCCTGCTGGTGCTCTGCTCACCAGCTGTGGTAGATGTGCCATGGTGCCTTCAGTCTGGGGAGAAAAGCAATTGCCACAAAGGAAAAAATGGAAAACATGAGAGACTGTGCAGTACATTTAAACAATGATACTGAAACCCTTTCAAAGATCATGCCGCTAATGGTCTTGGAAACAGAATCACCAATGCAGAGCAGAGTGGGACAATCCCCTCCCTTGACTGGCTGCCGATGCTTTGCCTGATGCCCCCCAGGACATGGCTGGCCCTCCTGGCTGCCAGGGCTCTACTGATTCATATCCAACTTGCCATCCACCAGGACCCCCAGGTCTCTTTCCATGGCACTGCTTTCCAGCCTCTCATTCCCCAGTCTGTACAAATATCCAGAGTTGCCCCATTCCAGGTGCAGAATCCAGCACTTTTCGTTGTTGAACTGCATATGGTTGGTGATTGTCCAGCCCTTTAATTTGTCTCTCTGCAGGGCCTCCCTGCTTTCGAAGGAGTCAACAGCTCCTCTCAGTTTTGTATCATCATTTGAAGTCCTTTGAAAAGTGCCCTTTGAAAAGGGCCTGACATGAGACCTAAGAGCTTTGCTCCTGTGTCATTCTCAGAGGGTTTCCTCACTCTAAACCTCTCCACCTGCTGTGGCTGCAGCTGTTTCAGTTCCTTTCAGATCAAAATAGCATCTGAAAGGGACTGAGAAACAGAACAGAAAAGTAGACTAAATTCATTTTTAAAAAATTTTGACAGAGATCCCCCACGTGAAGATACTAAAGGAGAGCTGCTAGGGGTCACCTAGAGACATCTGGGTAAAGGGCAAGTGAAATCACAGAATCACAGAATGGCTGTGGGCATCCAATCCAACCTCCCAGCTCAAGCAGGGTGATCACAGAGCACATGACACAGGATTGCATACAGATGGTTTTCAAAGAAGTTTCTCCAGTGAGGGTGACTCCACAACTTCTCTGGGCAATCTGCTCAGTGTGGGATCACCTGCACAGTAAAGAAATTCTTGCTCACGTTCAGGTGATGCACTTCCTGTGCATCAGTTTCTGCCTGTTACCTCTTGTCCTATTGCTTGGCACCACCAAGCAGAGCCTGGCTCCATTGACACCCTCCCCTTGGATACTTACATACAAACAACTGCAGTTGTGTTTAGTTGTTTTTAGCATTGCCTTGCTAAAAGATGGATAAAGAATAACGCTGACAGAAATGCCAAATAACTTCCCAGCAAATACCTGGAGAGGGAACATTGTACAACCTGTGTGAAGAAGCTGCTAAACTGCATCAATGGGATGTGATAACTAGTGGGAGGGCCACCAGCATTGTTTCAAGTCCTTGGGCCGCCACCAGTCCTTTCTGAGGGATATTATGCACGGAAATCACAGCTGTTGGATCACCCAGCAGTCAAAGTAAACATCGAAGGAGACGTCTGAAAAGGGGGTCCTACTGCCAGGAAACAAAGGACAGATTCAGCTCCAGAAAGAAGGAAGACCCGTATGAGCTTCATCCTTCAGGTGAAAGGCAGAAAGTGACACCACTTTATCGAGAAATTCAAAGCAAGGCAATTGACGATGACAGAATACTAACTGGGATGTCCACAACACCCTGAAGCTCTCCAGGTGACTGCTGTAATAGCCACGAGGCATGTTACCCTCCAGGGCAAGGAGGATCCAGTGTAGGAGCCGGTTCCCTCAGGGAAGGCATAGACAGTGGGATGTAGTTGAAGGTGTCAGAAAAACTTGAAGTACGGGGTGGGGAGTTTGCTAATTAAAACAAAACTGTTTCTTGCTACTCCAAATATACTTTCAATTGGGTAGGATTACAATATTAGCCAGAAATGAGGAGTAAGTGTAGTACAGTGTGATGCCGGTTCACCTAGAAGATGCCTGGAAGGTTTTTTCCATTTGGAAGAAATTCTTGGGACAGATATGAACAGTAGTCCCTCTGTTGTGGAAAGCCATTTGTTGTTCGCCATGTTTTATAGAGGATCTGAAAAGGGATAGAACATGGAGAACTGCCATAGCTCACAGGACTGCATCTCTGCAAGAAGCATAATCTTTATTGTCTCTAACCAACAGAGGTCCTAAAATCGTAGCTATGCAGAGTATGGCATTACCTCTTCTTCCTCTGCTCTTGGAGAGAACCTGCAGTGCAGTAGGGCTGGGAAAAAGCCTGCATGGCCAGACTTCTGACAGTGTGGAGATAAGCGAACACAGGAAGCACCCTGGACCGCTCCCAGCCTGCTGGGTACGCCTGCTGTGCAAACCAGCCTCCTCCCAGCCACTCCCAAGTCACACTCAGCTCCTCCTGAATGAGGATACTTACAAGTCAAGGAGGCAGCGTGCTGCAGAGATGGAAGACGTGGGGAGACAGGAAAGGTACTGGGCTGTTGTGCTCACAAGGCACTGGGTCAGTGATTAGGAATGAATTCCTTACCAACTTTCAGTTAAGTGGGAAAAGACTGAAAAAACACACATCCCAGCATACTAGGATAGATCTTAGCAAACCGTGACCTTTGTCACAATGACTAAGCAGCTACATTAGTGAAACAAGTCTTTCACAATAAAGAGATGCAAGCAAAACTCTTTTCCTGAACAACTGGCAATATCTGTATCAGGCTCAATGTCCATAACTTTAACCTGTGAACAGGCGTTCCGTTGGAAAGTTTGTGGTGGCATAGGGAGTCATCTCCTTCCTCTTAGACACTAAGAGGTAATTGCTGCACAACCCCTAATAGTGCTTTTTTTTTTAGTCCCTCTGAGCAGAAAGGAAAGCATAAACCAAGTATTTAAATGACCCTTGAAAAGTTCCACCTGCCAGGATGAAGCTTTTCCTATTGGTAGGATAATTTGCTTTCACAGCTCATATGAAATAAATACTCTGATATTCACCTATCAAAAACGAGATGCTGGGCTGGAAGGCCAAGCAGGGGAAATGCGCACACAGTAGTCAGATATGCTCTTCACAGTGTGTTTGCTCTACCTCTTGAGGATTTATTTCAACTTGCACCTTAAGAACCAACCAAAATTTTCAGAAAAAGCCAAGATCTGGTAAACTTGCATTTGAAAAAAAAAAAAAAAAAAAAGAAAAAAAGACAACAGTAAAATCCTATTAGAGTTCAACTACACTGGGCAAGTTAAACATGCAGCAGAAGACACACAGTGGTGTTAATTTCTCAAAAAATTGATCTCTCTGTAGTCCTTTTACCATCCTGCATTTACACCTAAAACCCTAATCTCATTTTAACATACTAACCAGCAAGACAGATTTCTTAAGAAGATTGAATGTATGTTTTTTTTAGTCTGTGTGAGAAAAGGAGAAGTTAAGGTGTTTACTGGCTAAGGAGTAAAGATATTTAGAGAGCTTTTTTGAACAGTTTTTAACGGATGCCTTTTTTTTCCTAAATAGTTCTCAGTGGCAGCTGGACTGAAAAACAAAGCTGAAGGGGTTTCCTTTCAAATGCAAAGCAATTGTAGGCTTGAGCCATAGCCTTAAAAACGCATACAGAAAAAAGGAATAATTTTCATCTATAACAGAAATGCATTCACTAGAAGGGAAGCAAATGGTGTCCAAAAAGCAACATTTGTGATATGAGAGGCCACGCCAGCTTCTCGAGTGCAAGTTACAATATGTGCTGACAGCTTAAGCAATGCAGGGTGCAAGATTAGTCACTGCTGTGCTATTCATAGTTGCTCGTTTCTTCACTGGCAATTCGTAGAAAAACATAAAAAATTCCAAACACAAAACTTCAGTTTTTGTTACAGGGAAAGCATTGAGAAGTCACTGTGTGGTAGCGTCTCATGCGTAACTGTAGCATTGAACTGAATCCTGCAAGGATAACTGCATAATGAACAAAATAAAGTTCAAAAAAAAAACCCAACAAAAAACCCACAACTGAACAGTTGTAACCGGTTTTTAAGCAATTAAGGATTCATAAATATACTGCAGAGAATGAATTCAGTGCAAGCTCCTGTAAACTTATAACCTGACAATGTTTTGGCTGCACGGTACAGTGTTTTAGATAAAACCAGAATCTGTTAGGATGAAACTGACAGAATATTTACTGTAAACTTATACAGTTAATCAGTGAGATTTTCACAGATGTTGTAAAGGCTTTAATGTATTTAGTAATGTGTTCTTACAGCATCAAGACTTCAAGCTTCTCAAGTAGGACTGCAGAATATGCTGGATTGCTTTGGTAGCAGGAAGTACGCAAATTTTATTTCTCCATTCTGAGAGGAAACAGAGTTTTGTTTTGAGATGGGTTTATTTATTTATTTGTTTATTTCTTCTCACTTACTACCTTTTATCATAAAAGTGATCTAGTACTTTGAAAAAATGGAGATACTTACCCAAACTTCTGCAGCATGCAGTCAGGAGCCGGCCAAGTAGTTTAGACTTGAACGAGGAATACTATCCAAAATCTGGATAATTTTGCTTTTATATTCACCTTAATTTTTAGATTTTTCCTTTGTTATAACATAAAACCTCAGTGTAAATCACAAGTATTTTAAAGTTGAAGTGAAAACTGAGCATGTTGTTTTAAGTAATAGTGGCATTTTATCTGGATTTTAACACACCAGTCCACTATCTGAGATGTTACCAAAAGCCAAACTTAGAAACACAAAGCAAGTATTTTGGCAAGACATTTTATTAAGATGTCAAATCTTTTTTGTTAGCAGCCAGTCATTGAAAACCGTCTGTATACATGTAATTTAGTCAACAAAATAGCTGTCCAACTTTAGGCGATGTGCCCAATTTATGTAGCTCAGTAAGCTCTGAAGTGATGCTCTTCGTTGTTTTAAGTTCTCACATAAACAATTACCAGTCTTCACACATATTATAAAGTATGATTACATTCTTCTCTCAAAAGTACAAAAAATAACGCTTTAAATATGCACTGGCTCCTAAGCTTAGACAGAATCCTGTCAGGAGGAGAATTTTGCACTTCAGTAGACAGTGCCTTCAACATCAATAGCTCTTCAAAGTGCTTGGCGAAGTGTGTGAACACTATCCCCACTTAACAGACGATGAAATAAGGCACAGAGGTCAACTACCTTGCCCCCAGTCGCACAGAGACTGGGCGGCAGAACGAACAGAGCAGAATTAGGGCTTTTCAGTTCTCCAGTGTAACCACCACAACCCACTGCCACTATTCAAATGCAATGGCTTAAGCATTTCTGAGGAGCAATACAACTGTACAGCATACAGTGAACAGAAGGGAAGAGCCAGGGCCAGTTAAAGGCTGCAACAGTTTCAACCCAAACCAAACGAATTTGGTAGCCAGTAAATCATAATGCACTTCAGGGAATGATCACATAGAAAATTATACATTAACCTGCAAAGGGAAAGCTCATTAAACATAAGACATATGGTGTTAGCTTTGCAAAAAGTACTGGTTATCATAAGATTGACAGTAGCTCAGGTAATGTTGACATTGTCAGTGGTACTTTCTGACCCACAGATGTCTTAAACACTGTTCTTCTACCAGCAAGGTGCACTTCTCTGGAGAGTCACAGAGAAATGGAAATAAGGAGCCAAATATCTCCTCAGTAGGCATGGATGTGTATCAGGCACAAAACCCCACATTAATCATTTGTGAGGAAAAATGAAAAAAGTCTAAATATAAATAAGGTTAAGAAAACTGAGTCACCCATCTAAAATCACCAAGAAATGCATCCTCAGATAGATTACGCTGCAGAAAAATAACAACAGTACATGTAATCCCTGTCTGGATGAAAAGCATGCTATGGCCTAGCTGTCTGATGGCAAACATGTGTTTCAGAAAGCCTGTCCTTGGGTAGGATGCTCACAAGATGACTCATTTACTGACAGAGACTGCTGATGGGATTCAGAAACATGCACACTTTGATTCTGTTCTTCACTGATTTGATGGGAAGAAACTGTATCCTGGCTAGAGTGAGGCCGTTGACTTGATTCCTGAGCCAGCTGCACACGCTGAGCTGGATGTGAAGATCCTGCTAAGTGGATTTGTTCATTTTGTCCTTGATGAGCATGGAGATGTTCTAGTGCTTCCTTGGAAAGAGTGATTACATGCATTTGTTCAGGCTGGGCAGCCTCTATTTGGTTTGCCATCATACTGATACTTTGGATTTGTTCTGGTTGCTCCTGCTGAGCTGAAAGCAGCAAGTTTTGCAGCTGCTGTGGTGGCTGCGCAAGCAGCGTGAGGTTCGCGGCCTGCTCTGTTGTCATGTTTGGGGCGTCTTCTGCAGTGACAATACTAATGCCTTGATTATGGCTAGGCACGAAGTTGATGTTGTGCACGGCATCTGTAACCAGCAGTTGAATTTCCTGCCCTCCAGAGGTGGCAAGTTGGTACTGCTGCAGCTGCAGTATGTTTCTCACTTCTGGGTGAGTGTTGGTGCTCCGGGCAGCGCTGGCTTCCTGAAACTGCTTTTCCTTGCTGTGAATTTTCAAGTGAGACTTCAGGTTGTCCAGACGAGCAAACTGCAAACTGCATTCTGGACAGGAGAAAGGCTTCTTGCCTGTGTGTAAGATACAGTGTCTTCTCTTAGCACTGGAATCAGAGAAGGATTTTCCACATATACCACAAGAATATGGCTTTTCTCCTCTGCAAAAGGAGAAAATTTGATCTCATTAAAACATTCACTTAGACAGTGTTGCTTTCTGAAACTTGCATCACACTGACAAGGGTAAAAGACAACTAACGCTATTAATGAGACATGATAGATCACAGAGTGACGGGACAATGCTCCAATAACCTTGTTACACTGTGCCTACTGTTCCGCTGTCGCACAAAAATTCACAGTAAAATTTTCACATAACTAATATGGCAGTAAGTACGCTGTCATTGAACAGACACAAAACACCAAAGGACACTCTTACAGTGTCCTGGCACACGAATATTTAGCAGTTCGGTACTTTCAATTGCCTCTTATTTCCTTACATAGATTAAGCACAAATTTTAGTCTTTACCCATCCACCCAAAATGCAAACAAGTTCTGACCATTCTATAATCGAACAAGCACTATATACAGGTTATCAGATTAGAAGTTACATTTTTAAAGAATGTAATGAAAATTAGACATACTCTACCTGTGAATTCTAATGTGAGTCTGAAGTGAACTTTTAGCTGTAAATGATTTGCCACAAATCTCACAAGTGAAGGGCTTCTCACCTATCAAAAAGAAATGTGACATCACTTTTAATAGAGCACTTCTCATCAATATATTGAAAACATTTTATATTTTACCATACACAGTATCAAGTGAGCACTGACAGTTCCTCACATTTCTGACATGGATCAGGACAGATGTCCAAAGCTGAATTAACTCACTTAGTCAAAATGAGGGTATAGCATTTTAAATGTACACCTCTGGCATTTCTCCCCTTTGAAGATAAAGAATTAGGTGATCCAAGCCCTCAGAGCAACCAAAAGCTGTACCTGTGACACAGATGTGGTTGTTCCACATGGAACAGAAATGTTTTGAGAAAGGATGGCCCTGAACCAGTAGGCATTAATGCCAGGATCACATGCAGCACCATGCAGATGAGTAAGCCTGAATTTCCACAGCTGGAAAGTGAATCCGTTATCTTAACAAGTTGGCTGGCTTTCTCTAAGGCTCCATCACACTGGGCCTATGATATTCTGAGAACACCAGTTTGTTTTGGGTTTTTTGTTTGTTTATTTGTTTGGGGTTTTTTTTACTACATTTGGAATTTTTGTGTTTAATTGAGTGGAAGCAGAAAGGCCAATTAAATTATAGGAAGGTTCACAAGAAACAGATACTACCCAACCAAAGCAAATCCTGATTTACACCATAACAAATCCCTGGGATTGTGTTGAGGTTCTTTAAGACACCAGACATCAGAATCCAGATCACCACTGCGGTAATTCATACCATCAGAGCACACTAAACCCAGGGATTTGACAGCAGCCAGTTTCCAAGGAAGCTTCACATTTAGCATAAAACTGCAATGCTTACCTGCCTTCATATGGCTTTGGAGGGCAGGAATAAAGGATGAGACAAGAAGAAACACTTGTCAGAAGGGACCTCTAGTCCTCTAGTCCCAGCCTATTACTGAAAACAGGAGTAACTTCCCACGTAGACTGTATTATTATGGCACTGCTGCCAAAGCAGAACAGGCATATCAGTGTTAACACCTGTCCCCAAAATGCCTTGGAATTTTACTTTTTGCTTCTGAGATGGGACAGATCAATTATTATTTCTGCATAATTAAGACTGGTATCTCGCCTGTCTTTTCTGGAAGCGAAATATTTTGCAAGCGAGTTCCTGCTAGAATTCAGCTTCATCTGTTTTTGCAACTTCCTTTGTGATTATCCTTCTTCTTCTCATTTCCCACACTAAACTCCTTTCCCACTACATTTAGAGAGCTTTATCACCTTCAGCTGCAAAACTGCTGTGTGTGTGTCAATAGTATGCTGGAGACTGAGTTACGTGTTACAACTGCAGACAACATGGGAAAGAATAATTTGATTTTGGGAGGAAACAATTGCCACTGTTTACAGTTATTTTAAAAGACAAAATTATTCGCACATCACCTTATGGACTTACCCTTCAAAGAAAACTATTTTAAGAAGTTTATGCCTTGTTATTACAAGCAGGTAGATCAACATTTTTATCTGTTCTCCAGTCATTCACTACCACCTTGCCCTCTAAAACTTTTAAAATACCTTCTGACACACTTCCTCCCAGCCCACCTCCTCTCAATATCCAGTTTATTATAGTGCAATAAAAAGGTAAATGGAAATAATTATTTTTCTAGTCACAGCCCTTTTCATAAGCACCCATCCCTCACAGACAGGGGTGCCCAACTCATTTAGGACATACACTTTCTGTTACTAATTAGCTTAATGAAAGCCCCATAGATGCTGAAAACAACTCTCCGGACAAACTGAATTCCCAAACTAGGATTTTATCATAGGAGAGCTAACTAGCATTTTCTGCAGTAGGCTTTGTAAAAATGGAGGATAATCCCTCTTCCTGTAATAGGCACTGCTTCTGCTGCTGTAAAACAAGCTTTTTTGTGCTCCTGCATTCTTGACGTCAAATCTCTTCATTAGCAATACAGGCTTCATAAAGTGCAAGTAGAGCACAAGTTCCACAGAAACAACTGTCATTTGCCCAACACGGTTTTGCCTATGTAACTTCAAGAAAAAACAAACCACAAAACCCACAAAAGACAAGGAACAACATTACCTGTATGTGTTCTTAGATGTTTCTTTAACTGAGCTGCATCCATGAATTTGCGACGACACTGGTTACATTCCGGCAGTGAACGGCCTTGTCGCAACAATAAAAAAAGTGTCAGTGCATAAGTGATCCCCTGTATCTCTTCAGTGATCTTTGTTAAAGCACTTTCCTGTAAAATAACCACTTTGATATAATATAGAGATAAAACAAAAGGTGATTCACTGCCTCCTCCCTGTCTTAACTGTCACACTCCTGTTTCTCTATTAAATATTACCATGGGAAAAGAGAGGACTGACAACTGCTCCTGAAGCTTTGTAAATTCTGATTTTCTCCACCACTTCCTGTGTGTGTAACTTCATCTCCAACCTGCTCCAGAAGTGAGGAGGACACTTCCTAAAGCTTGTTTGCCATTACTAGTCCAAAGCAGTGGACAACTACAAGGCAATTTGCACACCAGGCAGCTGACACAATTATTTATATAATTCTTAATTTCGATGCAGCATGGACAGCAGGGCTAAAATAATACAGTTTTATGTCAAATACAGCATAACTAAATTTTAATCATTGTAAGAGGCCTTCTCAATTAATGATTTTTTTACACTAACCGTTTATCTTTTTCCCCCATCCACTGTTATATCAAGATGTGACACATCAGACACTAAATACATCACTGAGGAAGAAGTTTCAGCCTTAGTCAATCTTTGGGAAGACAAATCAGCATGGACTGTAAGCCAGCTCCTCAACCCAAATTTGTTATACCTGTGTGTACTCGATAGTGGCTCTTGAGCTGTCTCTTTTGGCTGAAGTATTTCCCACACTGATCGCATGTGAAAGCCTTCTGCCCTGCAAAGAAAATCACTTATTAAAAAGTAAGCCACGTCCAAAGCAAGTGGAAGAAAATAAATACATAAGCCAGCACACACGAGACAGAGCAGAAATACCTTTTTTCCAGAAAGGCAAATTCTTGGAGCAAAGAGACTACATTTGCCTTGAACTATTTACCTGTATGTAAGCTCATGTGCTCCAGAAGAGAATGCTTTGTTGTCAGAGCCTTACTGCAGACGGTGCACGTGTATGGCCGTTCCCCAGTGTGCATTCGCTCATGGACCTGAAGAGAATGCTTCTGGGAAAAGCCTTTGCCACACTCACTGCACTTAAAAGGACGCTCTCCTGAAAGTAAAAGGTGACATTTTTAGGTATAGATGCATCATTTCTCACTGGATATTCTAAGCTGACAGTGAGATGCATTACAATGCAGTAGCTACAAAAAAATTACTCCTGAGCAGTGGTGAGAAGAATTAAGAGACAAGCTTCAAATAACAATAATTCAGATTATAATTCTGAATTCAGATAATAATTCTTTAACTACTGCCATATAATTCAGTCTTTAAAAAGCAAATTAACTAAACTGCAATCAAGATGAAAAATAAAGGCACTGAGATCTGCTGGCAAGAATAACGCAGCGAACACAGGAGACACACCATAATTTGGATCAGCATACTATTTTGGATAGCTCTTGCTTTAGAAAACAGACAACATTTCAACAACTTGCTCGCATTTAGCACCATCATGAAATCCTAATCCAAAAACAGCAGCCTTTTAATGCCTACCTGTATGACTTCGCTGGTGAATAGCTAAGAAGTGATTATACTTAAATACTTTGCCACAGTCTTTACAGCGAGCTTCAGAACCCGCACGTTTTCTTTTTCCATCGGTTCTCTTTGCCAGTCCTTTTTCATCTTCATCCCCGAGAAGCTTATAATCCTTTAGTTTGACTGATCTCCTTATTCTGCGTTTGCTGTAACGGCTTTGAGTACTCTGTATTCCCTCAGATTTGGGATCATAGTTTTCATCTTTCTCAGCTGAGAGATCAATGGCAGCCTCTGAGCCACACGCAGGTTCAGCTTCTTCTCCATCTTTCCTCACTGAAGCCTGTTCACTGGCAACTGCTTCTTCTGCTGCAGTATCTTGTTTCACAAAATTCTGCTTATTTTGCATGGAGTTGTTCTCTCTCAGCTGCACATCTTCGGCAGAATTTGCTCCCAATTCTTCTTCTTCTTCTTGGACAACCTTGATTTTCCTTGGTCGCCCTCGTTTTCGCTTTGGTGGGTCTTCATTTTTGTTGTCACTTGCAACAACAGCTACAGAGGCTCCACTGTTAGCTGGAGCTGGCAATGCATTACCTGGGCTACAGCTGGCCAGGTAGTCTGTACAGACCCATACCAAGTCAGTAACTTTCAGCAGCTGTGCAGTAGCCAGGATTTGTTCTGTGCTTTTCTCACTGGCACAGAGGCAACCAGTGTAGATGAATTCCAGCAGAACTCCAAAGATGTCTGCAACCATTCCCTCCAACATGTAAACCGACTGTCCTATTTCACCCTCATTTACAAACATCATCGAGAAGTATTCACTGCTGGCAGCCAGCAAGGCTTTATGGGCTCTGAATTGCACATTCTCCACTATCAAAGTAATGTCGCAAAGAAAATCCTTTTTCCTCTGTTCTTCAAAATTAGCTAGAATGATATCTTTGTGAGCTTTGGAGTGGATGATGACCAGTTTCTCAGAACCATCAGGAGATGCTTTTGCCATTTTAATTATGAATACAAAGGAGGTGCCTACAAAAACAGAATAGCTTTAATAAAGACTTATTTTAGCAATCTGCATTACAAGACACCAAATATAATCTGTTTTACTAGTAAGAGTTCAAGAGTTTCTGAAGCAATTCTGAATCCTCCGAACTTTTGAAAAATCAACACTATTGCTGACACAAATTTTCTTCAGAAATTGTTTTTAAATCCTATGAAACGGCTACACACAGTTTCTTTGATCAGAATCACTGCCTATCATTTGTTTATCTCTGATGTACTGAGAACTCTATTATCTAAAAAAATTGCGCCCCGTTCTGAAATCTCCTTTCCTAACTAAAATAATCAGACAAAAAGAATTGTTTGTTCATGGCTTCTTAGTAGAGTACTGGGTTCGCATGGCAAGGTTTTGTTACTGGGGCAGCTACAGGGGTGGCTTTTGTGAGCTGTTAAAAGCTTCTTCCATGTCCTACAGAGACTTCACTACCTGGATCCAGGACGGACTTGCTGCTGGCCAAGGCTGAGCTCATCAGAAACAGTGGTAATGCCTCTGGGATAACAGATTTAAGAAGGGTGAAAAATACCCCCACAACTGAGTTAGAGAGAGGAGTGAGAAACAGCCCTGCAGACACCAAGGTCAGTGAAGGAGGAGGAGGAGGAGGAGGTGTTCCAGGTGCTGGAGCAGAGGTTCCCCTGCAGCCTGTGGTGCACATCATGGTGAAGCAGACTGTCCCGCTGCAGCCCATGGAAAACCCCACACCAAAGCAGGCTGGGACCATTTGGGAAGCTGTATCGGAGCAGGCTCCTGACAGGATCTGTGGTCCTTTGGAGAGAGAAGCCCACACTGGAGGAGATTTCCTGGCAGGGCTTGTGACCTTGTGGGGGACCCACACTGGAGCAGCCTGCTCCTAAAGGACTGCACCCATGGAAGAGACCCACACTGGAGAAGTTTGTGAAGAACTGTAGCCTGTGGGAAGGACTCACTTTGCAGAAGTTTGTGGAAGACTGTCTGCTGTGGGAAGACATGCTGGAGCAGAGGGAGAATATGAGGAGTCCTCTCATTGCAGAGGAAGCAGTGGCAGAGACAATGTGTGATGAACTGACCACAGCCCCCATTCCCCATCCCCTTGCACCACTGGAGGGGGACAAAGCAGAGAAAAGCCTGGAAAGAAGGGAGGAGTGGGGTGACCTGTTTTAAGACTTGGTTTTATTTTTCATTATCTTGGTCTGATTTCATTGATTTCACTCAATAAACTGATTTCTCCAACTCAAGTCTGTTTAGCCTGTGATGGTAATTGCTGACTCATCTCTCCCTGTCCTTATCTTGACCCATGAGCTTTTCATTATATTCTCTGTCCCTGGTCCAGCTCGGGACAGGAGTGATGGAGTGGCTGTAGTGGGCACCTGGCATCTAGCCAGTGTCAACCCACCACACTGGAAACAAAAAAGGTCAACTGCAGTTTCATCATTGCAGATTATTCAGGGATAAGGCTACGAAATCCTGTTACTGATGATAAAACTTCACTCGTATCGGTATGGCAAAACTTCATGACTTCTTCTACCCACTTATGTCATTCTAAAAGTTTCTTTTTCATAACACTCTGCCTACTAAGCTTCAGCCTCAGCCTACAGAGGTAGGCAATAAAAGCAGAAAAACAGCAGCATTTTAAAGCAGTCTTGTCTAAAATAGGGTTGATTATGGTAATTATTAACTATCAATTTGACTTGCTAAGAATTGTAAATTTGCAAAAATTAATAACAAACAAAAAAATTCCACAAATTTCAGAAGAATCCACCAAATGTTATTATGGAAGATATGTGCCCAAAATGTCCAATTTGTAAGGCTCAGCTGAGTCAAAGATAAAACAGATTATATACTTGACATCTTAATTTATACAAGAGTCATATCAAGCACAAATAAATTTGCACATTTGTATTTAGGGAGTGCAGCAGTTTCCATCACCTGAACAAATGCTGCATGAATAACACTACCTACAGATGATACCTAAATGCTACTGCAGTGGTGAAAAACTGATTCTTTAGCCCAAATCATCTACCAAATAGTTCATGGTGGAGTCAAATTGTTTTATCTGGGAGCTTTAATTTCTGGAGGATGTGAGGCTGATGTTTGTTGCTGGAACACCTCAAGGCACAGCTGCAGGTGAGATACAACTCTGCCTTCCCGTGCATTCCAAGAACTCCCAGAGAGCTGCTGCCAACCCTGCCTGCAGGCATACCCTGACACCCACACGTGTCAGATAGGGTAGTGGGTATTTTATGGCTTTCGACTGTAGCGAGTCAATAACTAAGCGATCCCAGGGGAGGCAAGAAACTGGAATGGTTTATTGGACATTCGATCACATCAAAAACTTTGGCGTCGAATCAGGAGGTGACACCATTCATGTTTTGACCGCAAAATCCGAAACACCCGCCTGCCTTTCCTAAAAGCTCCTAACAATTTC